>NC_066874.1:5040333-5340333 GCF_022985175.1 Labeo rohita | reverse complement strand
AGAAATTACTTTGTCATCACAGGAATAAATAACATTTTGAAAAATATTCACACAGAAAACAGCTATTTTAAATTGTAATAATATTTCACAATATTACTGTTTTTACCGTATTTTTAATCAAATAAATTCAGCCTTGGTGAGCAAAAGAGATTTCTAAACCATTAAAAACAATCTTGCCAACATAAACTTTTAAACAGCTGTGTGTAGAGCTAATTTCATGAAGTGGGGACAAATTTGGTCATTGCAAAAAGTGACGGCAATGATATGGTTACGGTTCAGTTCCAACTCGTCTTTCTTTCTGGAATAGTGAATAGTGAATGAGTGAGACTGAGTTTTCTCATTTTTTCCTCATACGTCTCATCTGCATCTGGAAGAAATTGTGGGTTTTTTGAAACACCAGGACAAAGACAGACCAGATCAGTATTTGGACTGGACAAAACTGCCTCGGAACCAAAGATGCAGTTGAGATCAGTTCTGGTCATGCCAATATTTATTTGCGCCACCAATACAGAGACTTCGCCAAACGTGATGCTGGTATTGCTATATGTCATTATGGGATAAATAATGTCTTTCATATGTCTGAAAACTCAAAGCTGTCATTAGAAAGGAGCCTCGGTTTGGTTGAGTTTGATTGAAGATGCTATTTACCCGGACAGAGAGCATGTGTTTCTTCTCCAGGTCTCTGCTCTCAAAGTTCACATGTGGCCTACTGTCAAATCTGGCTATTATTAAACATCCGCCGATTTTTCCACTTTTCCATTTTTTTTTTTTTTTTTTACATTTACAGGATACAGTAAATAAGTCTCTGTAGTAAATGAGAATTCAGAAGTGATTTGTAATGATGATTTATCTAAATCACATTCATATTGATAAGTTGGAACAACAGAATTATAAATCATTTTCTCCATATGCAGTCATAAAAGACAAAAAGTGTTTCCAGAAATTGTTTAAAGGGGTCATATCATTTTTCCTCCCTTGAGGGTCACTTATAATGATAATCAAGATTTTTTTCTTCACCTAAATTAAATTTTACATGACCTTTTTTTGCTCTCTCTATCTGAACTTGAGAATTAAACAAAGTCTACTATTTGCTACAATCTGTCCAAAATAAAAAATGTCTGTGTAATTCACATGAAAAAAAGAGTAAAATACTTATAGGCTACAGGTTGAATTCAGATCGAAATAAAGTTTTCTCCATCCTTACAGTCACTTCGGGGAAGGCTGCATTACATTTGGACAGGTTCAAAAAAACAATCAGACTGATAAAAAAATAAATGTCAGTCATTCATTTTAAATACTGGGAGCCAGAACAGTACTCCATGGACTTTCCCAATATGGTTTAACTGTTGTAACTCATTTCTCTGGTGTTTAACAGTAATATTATTTATTCATATTGTTACAATGGTGTGTGAATGTAGGCAGTCATATGTTAACTAATTCACCATGTCAGAAATACTGGGAAAAAAAAAAATGAAAAGAAATATATGGACGAAAGGGCAATTGCTTTGTGTGTTTGTGCAAAATTAAGAGCAAAATGGTTTGTAACTGATGCTTTATACTTTATATTGCCATGGTGTTTGCCTCAAATAATAAAAATAAAAATAAAATAATTTTAAAGAAATTTAAGGCATTAAATTTAGAGTTTCCTTCTGATAATGACAACATCGTGGTTTTTTTTCACATATGCAATAAATAAGCTTATTTTGTTTGTTAAAATGATCATTTTAAAAATCTCTGACTTTAAATTGAGAAAATAATTATGTTCTTCAAATAATGTTCTTTTATATTGCAAGATGTTTCCATATTTACAGTCTATCTTAATGGAACATATCCCCAGAATTTTTGCCATAAAAGAAAAATCAATAATTTTGACCCATACAATGTATTTTTGGCAGCTCAAAAGCGACTTAAGACCCAGGGTCACATATAAGTCTCAGGTATCCCCAGATCATTTATTAAATAATTTTGAAAATGCCTTTTTTGAGTGGAAGCAGAAACACACTGTTTTTACATGCATGTCTCTTTAAATGCAAAAGAGCTGCTGCTCCCCACCTCCTTTTCCAGAATAGAGCTGTGCCTTTACAGCTGTATCTCAGTTACCATATTAGTTTAAACTTCTAATATAAGGTGTTCTGAGGGCACACATCAAAAGCATGCTCACAAAAAGCATCTGTCACAGGACATGTGAGTACCAGGCTAAGTTCTCTTTCATGTCTCATTGCGCTTAAACTGTTAAATGCACACAAGTTCATGTTAAAAAGGCACAGGAGTTACAAAAACAATTGGTAATGAATGTAAACAGCTGGGAAAGAAATTGCATGTTTATATTAGATCTGTGTGGATGCAGCATAATATATAGTAAATAAATCAATAAATCCACTGCTCTCTTGTTAACCAGTCAGATATTCATGACATGTCCCTTTTAAAATGCAACAAAAGTCACATATATATTTTAACAATTATCACTTTTGTAACTTATGTTAAATAATAGTTTTAATAAATTGATGGAAGTTTCAAGCTCTGAAAGTTTGAATATGTTTGCATATTATACTGAACTGTTAATTCAAAAGTCTTCTTTTTTGTAAAAAACAGGCCTGTGTAGCTCTTGGTTTGGAATAGGCCTAGTTTTTACTTTCATTTCTAACAGTAAAATCCCATCCTAAAGCAAGCAGACTGTGTCTGTAGTGTGAATGTGAATGTCCTGTCTCCCTGATGTGTTTGTTTAGCCTGATGGGCTCATCCTCTGGAGAGTGTTGGATCACTTCACAGTCTACACCACCGTCAATGATCCATTTAATCTCATCTCACAGCTAAACCAACAGCGTTCAGCTTTTCACTTCAGCAACCAACTCTGAATGGAGGACTTCTCATCTAAAACAGCCATTCAGTTGAGGACAGCTGTGAACTATTAAATGTTTACAGAATTGAGGTCAGGAATATCTGAAGAGACACAGGCCTTGCTTTCAAAAAAGTCCAAAATGAACTCAGAAATGGCAGGTGGCTCATCTTCCAATTTTAATGCGGAAATCAGTTTTGAACATCATGTGGCATTTCTACAAATGTTAGAAAACAGGACCAGAAACTTCTAACAAACACAATTTTCAGAAAATATTTCTGTTTCAAAATAACATCTGTCCTACTCAAACTAAATATACTGTAGGCTTTATTGGTTTACATTTATTTTACAGTTTGTGAGTTTTACCACCAATATTTGGGGCAATTTTAAAAAGTTGCAGGATTTGAACTATGGAAAGTGCCGTATCACCTCTGTAAATATGATACACATGCACAGGAAGAGATAAAAAGAGAGAGTAAATGACACATAATTACAAGAACATACAAAGCCACACACACATAAAATAAGAAGCCACATTATTTACCTAAGCAGATCCAGACCACTTCAGAAGTTTAGCCGCTCACTATGCCAGCCAAAAAGTGGCTTTTGAGTCTGAATGCTTTCCAGAAGTGCTTGTCTGGTCTTGTTGGCTTGGATCCAGCATGCTTTGCTCTGGGGGGCAGTCTGGATTACAGAGGACCATCGTAGCATGATCCAAGAGACATCATAGCTGTTTTTTTCTGTGTCTGTGCATCTTTGAATGTGTGTTTGATGAGTGTGTATGTACATAAGTCTTCATAAGCAATAATTACAAAGTGTTAAAGAAACAGTTCAACCAAAAATCAAACAAAAATAGCTAAAAAAGGTGCTCAACCTCAGGCCAATTTAAGATGTAATTGAGTTTGTTTCTTCATCAGAACAGATTTGGAGAAATTCGCATTGCATCACTTGCTCACCAATGAATGGGTGCTGTCAGACTGAGAGTCCAAACAGCTGATAAAAGCATCACAGTAATCCACAAGTAGCCCACTCCATTCTCAGTACATTTTCTTAGGTTAACTATTTCTTTAAAGCAAAAAAAGTGAAAGCCTTCCCCAAGTAGCTTTTAAAATAAACATTTCCTGATAATTTACTCACCCCCATGTCATCCAAGATGTTCATGTCTTTCTTCCTTCCCTTGCAAATAAATTACATTTTATTTGAGGAAAACATTCTGGGATTTTTCTCCATATAGTGTACTTCAATGGTGGCCAACGGGTTGAAGGTCCAAATTGCAGGTTCAATGCAGCTTCAAAGGGCTCTACACGAACCCAGCCAAGGAATAAGGGTTTTGTCTAGTGAAATGATCAACCATTTTCTTAAAACAATAAAAATGTATATACTGTTCAACCACAAATGTTAAAGTACATAAATATTAATTGTTTTAAGAAAATGACCGATCGTTTTGCGAGATAAGACCCTTATTCCTCAACTGGGATTGGGTAGAGCCCTTTGAGGCTGCACTGAAACTGCAGTTTGGACCTTCAAACCATTGCCCACCATTGAAGTCCACTATATGGAGAAAAATCCTGGAATGTTTTTCTTTAAAAACGTAATTTCTTTGGGACTGAAGAAAAAAAGACATGAACGTCTTGGATAACATGGGGGTGAGTAAATTATCAGGAAATTTTAATTGTGGAAGTGAACTTCTACTGGAAAACAGTCTCTTTCACGGTCATATAAAGCTCATTTAAAGGGACAGTTCACCCTAAAATGAAAATTATTTATTTAGTCACCCTCCAGTCATCTTATAGGTGTATGTGACTTCCTTCTTTGGGACGAATCCAATCGGAGTTACATTAAAAATTATCCTGGCACTTCCAAACTTTAGAATGGTATAGAAAGGTGTTTCTCTTCATCAGTCCGAAACAAATCCAAAAAAGTGCATCCATCCATAATAAAAAGTGCCTCACATGGCTGTGTTGTGTAAAAAAAATATCCATATTTGAAATCACTACAATCTAGCTTGCGCCAACTGGCGCGTAAGATTTCGGCGTTGCGCATGCGGCGCTCTGAAGTGACAAACCCGAAAGTGAATGCACTGTGGAGATAGGTAAACACAGCACCGGTCACGAATTAGAATTCAAAACGAGGATTTGTAAAGAAAAATGTCAGAGAATTTTGATATAAACCAAGAGGAGACTGGTTTTCCTTTTCTAAAGTAAGGAAACTTTGCTTCCTTTGCTCCTGTAAACAAACATTGGTTTTAATGAGACTCACTGGCGCAACGCCAACCTCCTACATCATCCTCCTGGAGCTGCTTCCGTGAACAACCTGTTGGCGCAAGATAGATTAAAGTGATATTTATGTTTTAAATATTGATATTTCTCTTACAAAAATCGATTTGCATTGATTCAGGAGAACTTTATTTACTCCCCGGAGCCACGTGAGGCACTTTTTATTACGGATGGATGCACCTTTTCTGACTTGTTTTGAACTGATGAAGAGAAAGTCATATACACCTAGGATGCATGGAGGGTGAGTAAATAATGGGCTAATTCTATCCCTTTAAGGATTGTTTTGGTTTGAATGTGACCAAAAGTGTCCTGCAACTAGTCCGTCCATTTGGACCAGTCTGAATCATTCAGCTTTGAAACTCCCAGACGCTAAACAGGGTTTGTGACATATGCATTGTGTAATGTGAACTTGAAGCAGTACAGCATGTTTTATGTTTTCATAGCAGAACCCATGCGGATGCGACAAAGCCATGGGCTAATAAAGACAGGTGTGTGCGCGCTTTAGGGAGAGATCTGCAAAGATGCATTTTTTCTCCTTGCAGAGATGGACACAGAGAGGTGGACACATCTGACCCCTGTGTCTCCCCAGAGCAACTTTACATGCAGACAAATGCTATACTGAAGTCCCAGAGGACTGTCTGGGTGTGTGTGTGTGTGTGCTGGCCAAAGGACAGTTTCTTCAGGAAGACCTATCATCTTCTCAACATATACTGTAAAAAACATCTAATATTTCTCATTTCCCAGAAGAGTCTTATGTTGTAAAATAGTCATAAAAGGTAGATTGAATGCTTCACTGCGCAAACACACACACACTCGCACTGTGCGAGTCGCACGTACACACACAGTTGCTGATTGCGGCTGTCAGTGGACAAAGGTGTCAACAGCACTATCAATCATTTGCAGGAGTTCTCAGTTGGTTTCTGTGTCTGTGCGGCCTTTCTGCTTTCTGGTTATCTTTTTATTACTTGCCAATTATATTTTATCAGTGGTGGTAAACCCTGTCTCTCTTCTTCTTATCTTTTGCTCTGAGCTGACCACAATGTCTTCTGAGGACAAGAGAGGAAGTCAGGAAGCAGGGAGTATCAACCTTAACAACAAGTGGAGAATGATAATAACCAACTCGGAAAATTATTTCTGTCATTTTTTTTATTTCTGATATTTTAAGCAGCTATTCTCTTTGATTTATGGAAAATATTGGAAATAATTATAAGAATTTTAAGGAGCTGTTTTGTTCATACAATGACATCAACTTCAATATTCCTAAAATGGCTAAAATAAATAAATAATAAATAAACAAACAAACAAATAAATAAACAATTTTGTAGGCCTACATGTTACCCGGGTGTAACTGAACGCAGTGTTATTGTAATATGATTGTTACAATATTATAGCCTAGTTTTGTTAAAATTTTGAAGTAGACTTTATTTTCATAGTTTCTGTTTTTATTTTAAATTCAGTAGGGCTGTCAAACGATTAATCGCATATATCAAATAAAAGTTTGAGTTTGCCTAATTTATGTACTTGTACTGTGTGTAATTATTATGTATATATTGTGGCGGGAGGAGCAAAGGACAGACACAGTGGGCTTTACGTCAGGCCTCGGAGAGGCTTTTATTAAACATAAAATAAACAAAAAGTGTCCAAAAGGGGGAAAAAAGTGTCCAAAATAAACAGGGGTTCCGTGAAGGAGGGGCAGTGGTCGAGAAGGAAGTGTCCAGGTAAGGGGGGGAGTCCGGCGGCCGCACTCGCTCCCTGCTGAGGTCCGCGGCGCGAGGGGCGGCGGCTTCATCTAGTGGCTTCGTCCACCTTGGCCCACGTTACTTCCTGGAGATTAAACGGCCCGGTATCCTGGCCCGTCAGCCATCTCACAGGTGCGGTTCTCATCCGGGACTCCAGCATGCATGCACGGGGAAGAGACCGGTCTCCCGAGGACAGGTGCGCTCTGCATTTCAACAGTGGTGGTGATGAGGCTTCATTTGCGTCAGGTGCGCCTCATCACATTCCGCCAGACCTGGCTGTTTCGGTGCCTCTCCTCTCTCGTACGCCCACTTCCGTCAGGAGCCTGGTGAAGGGCGGCGATTACCGGGCGACAATTATAAGCAGGGGGGAGGCAGCTGACTCATCACAATATAAATACACACAAATTAATGTATATATTTAAGAGAAATGTGTTATTTATGTACTAAATATTTGTATTTATATATAAATTATATAAAAAATATAACAAATACATATACTTGTAAATATTTCTTAAATATATACACGAATGTGTTTGTATTTATACATAATAATTACACACAGTACACACATATATATTAGGCAAACTTAAACTTTTATTTTGTATGTTAATCGTGATTAATCGTTTGACAGCCCTAAAATTTAGTTAAAGTTTTAGCAATTTTCTTGTGTTTTTATCATTTTATTAGTTTTTTAAAAACATGTCTATATAGTTTTTGTTTAGTTATTTTAGTTCAACTTAGATTAGAATGAAAACTAAAATTTTAAAATTTAAAATTTAAAATAAAAAAAATGTTTTGTTATATTTTATTTATTTCAGTCAAATTTATTGAATTGTAGTTTTTATTTTCTTTTTTTATGGTTTTAGATTTGGTTAACAATAATAACTCTGACGTACCAATTTTCAATATGCAGAAGTATGAATTTGAGAGCAGCAGTGGAGATTTTAAGTCAAATATTTCAATATTTGACTTATCAACAGCTTGACTGACAGGTGATCTGATGAATCATAAGGCTGAATTCGCCTTCTGTCCGACAAACAAATTAGTCAGGAGAGTAGAATAACTTTGGTGGACTTAAACTTGAAACATTGTGTGTACTGATGTTTTTCAGCAGTTGAAATTAAATACGTTCTGATGTTCATTCATGTTTTGTCTATGCTTTAGGTAAAGAAGAAAAGACGATCGATTCACGTGTTGATCCAATAAGGCGATGCACTGATCTGTCACAACATATTGAAGAGCCACAAATGGTATTTATTGTTTGAATTTCTTAAAAAATGACAACATTTTAATACTGAGACCTTGTTTCATACCACAAGTAACCTGCCAGTCATTGTAAGAAACAATAATTACCCTGTCCTAATACTGCTGTTAGCATCAGACCTGGTGCAACATGTTGTGAAGCACCAATTGCACGCAAATAAAATTTCTGTGAATTTTTAAAGAGTTTATACAGGTAAATACTTGCACATGGCATTTATACCTGCTTCCAATTGATTCATAGCAATAGAAGGACTGTTGATGTACACAAACTTAACACATACTACACACACAAAATCAATGACAACCACAATTATTGAATTTGGCCACAAACCCCCCCTTCCTTCACAGACGGTCCTTGTGGGTCAGAGAAGCCGGGATAGAGAAAGCGACGGCGAAATGGAACGAGGGGGTGGGGACAAAGACCTTGGCCTTGTGGCGTGACCCGGCATGGGGCCCCCCGTCTGGGTCCTTGGCTCTGTCTGACACCTCCCCCTCCTAGATTGTCTGTGAAAGCTGGATCCCTCATTATAATCCGGGTGTCTATGGAAGCTGGGGGTGAGGGGCACGGAAGACCTACCAAGACATAGCCTGGGTACGACAGCTATTGATCAATGGCCTGACACACATGCAGAAATCTTAAATGGCTAGGTAAATGCGTGTGCTGGGGGATGGGGGTCCTTGATGCGCTCAGACAGTCCGAGTGAAAAGGAATTCCAGATCGATTGGGGTTTGTTTCTTTCCTGCTGGGCACTGCACCTCTCAATATTGTGCAGTTTTCTAAAAAGCTTGGGTGGGGGGTGATGATACGCTGGTTTATCAGTGAGTCAATAGGGAATTGCTTTTTTCATGATAAGGTTCATCAGTGTTCTGAAATCAACAAAAATGTGTAATAAATAAAAAAAGATATGTGTTAGTAAAGATGTGTGTTTGTTTAACTCAACTTTGGGAACATAAAAGTTGAGCTGAATGTAACAAAACTTCCTTTTTGGGACATATTTAAAGTATTAATAATGTATAATAAAGTAAATATTCAATTATTTTTCAAATATTCAAATTCACATATTCCAATATTTAAGTATACACTACCAGTCAAAAGTTTTTGAACAGTAAGAATTTTAATGTTTTTTAAAGAAGTCTCTTCTGCTCAACAAGCCTGCTTTTATTTGATCCAAAAGACAGCAAAAGCAGTAATATTGTGAAATATTTTTACTATTTATAACAACTGCTTTCTATTTGAATATTTTTAAAAATGTAATTTATTCCTGTGATCAAAGCAAAATTTTCAGCATCATTACTCCAGTCTTCAGTGTCACATGATCCTTCAGAAATCATTCTACTATGCTGATTTGCTGTTCAAGAAACATTTATTATTATTCATATAATAATAATAATAATAATAATAATAATAATAATAATAATAATAAATTAAAACAGCTGAGTACATTTTTTTCAGCATTATTTGATGAATAGAAAGATCCAAAGATCAGCATTTATCTGAATAAAAAGCTTTTGTAACATTATACACTATATAAGAAATTCAGAATTCTAGAAATTAATAATTTTATTTAGCAAGGTTGCTTTAAATGGATTAAAAGTGATAAAGACATTTCTAATGTAAAATATATATATATTTCAGATAAATGCTGTTCTTCTGAACTTTCTATTCACCAAAGAAACCTAAAAAAATTACTCCGCTGTTTTTAACATAATAATAATAATAATAATAATAATAATAATAATAATAATAATAGAAATTCAACATGGAAATCACAGGAATAAATTACATTTTAAAATATATTAAAATAAAAAACAGCTATTTTAAAAATATTTCAAAAACTTACTGCTTTTACTGTACTTTGGATAAAAAAAAATGAGGCTTGGTGAGCAGAAGAGACTTAAAAAAAACATTAAAATCTTACTGTTCAAACATTTTTGACTTCAGAATTATACTGACTTATTTCATAAGTCAGTCTTTATTATTCATATTTATTTTTTATTTATTTACAGGTTTGTTAAAGAAGTCACTTATGCTCACCAAGAGAAAAGAGTAATATTTTGAAATATTTATTGCAGTTTAAAATATCTGTTTTCTATTTGAATACATTTTAAATGTAATTTATTCCTGTGATGAAAGCTGAATTTTCAGCATCATTTCTCCAGTTTTTAATGTCACATGATCCTTCAGAAATCATTCTAATATGATGATTTGCTGCTCACTGAACATTTCTTATTATTACCAATGTTAAAAACACTTGTGGTGCTTAATATTTTTGCAGAAACTGTAATACATATAGATACATTATGTATACAAATTATTATTATAGAAATTAAATACTTGTTTCTATAAAACAATAGTAGTCTATACTATATCCTCATTTAGACAGCAAGGTAAACATGTGTCTGTGTATTCGTGGGAGGGAGTGGGTAAAACCCGGGCCACAGCAGGGGAACGGGAAAAGGGCTGGTTCATAGTTCACGATCCCCGCGCTCTCACAAACACACACGCGCACACACTCACATACTCTCACCCTTCCCCTCTGGCCTCGTCTGGTCGGAAAGGTCAGTGCATGTCTGGGAAAAGCGGAATTTTAATAAATTCTTTTTTAAAGGTCACTCTTATGCACCCGCTCTTCCCAAACATACAAGTTCATCAGATGACCACAACTCCACATGCAAACACGACAACAACAAATGCATTAATTGTGCATGGATTTAATATGTTATACAATATAAGCAAGCAAACTTTCACCTGCGTGACAACAGGTGAAGTATTTACATGACTTCATGCAACTGTAGTTGTGTTGCGCTTTATTTCAATAAAGTCCAGTTTTTGTATTCAGAGATGTTTTCTTATGATGTGAGATTGCTTCTAGACACAGGGCAGTTCTATATGCTTTAAACCTATTGACCCTCTGATTTTACCGTAGACAGAAGGGAAGGGGGGGTGCTTTGTCGGGGGGCGGCAGGGTCACCCAGCTGGCTGTCTTGAAGAGTAACCACTGTCATAGAACTAAACGCCAGAAAAATTGTCCTTCTATTTGTACAATTATTCCTTTTTAGATAAAATGAAAGTCATCATAAAATGTTTTTTATGCAGTGTAATGGTTGTAAAAGGAATAAACAAAGCACAGAACATTCAGTCTAGAGAACACTACACTATATTTTCTAAGAAAATGTAATGAGAGCTGCTTCTTTGTACAAAACTCAGTGCTAGGGTCATGGGTGGTTGCTTACGGGTCCAAATCTAGTCTCTAAGATATTCTGTTCAAAAAGTGCTACAGTTCAAAAGTTTGTGGTCATTCGTTTTTTTTCAAAGAACTTAATTTTTGTTTTGTAAGGATGCAGTAAATTTAACAAAAGTTAAACTTTAACATTGTTGCAAAAATTCAGTTTCAAATAAATGCTGTTATTTTGAACTTTATATTCATCAAAGAACCCTGAAAAAATGTTTCCACAAGAACATTAAGCAGAACAAATGTTGATGATAATAATCAGAAATGTTTCTTGAGCAGCTAATCAGCATATCAGAATGATTTCTGAAGGATCATGTGACACTGAAGACTGGAGTAATGATGCTGAAAATTCAGCTTTGCATTACAGGCATAAATTACATCTTAAAATATATTCAAACAGAAAACAGTTATTTTAAATTGTAATAATATTTCACATTATTGCTGTTTTACTGTATTTTTAATCAAACAAATACAGCCTTGGTGAGAAAAAAAGGCCTTATAGTGACCTTGAACTTTTGACCAGTAGTGTATGTCTCCTTTATTTTTCTGCCTTATCATCTGCCATAATTTTGAATCACCTCATTTTTTTCTGAACAACCCATAGGATTTGAAGTACCGTGCACAATTTAAGGGATATATTCATATCTCTAACCGAGCGATAATAATAGTGAGACTTTCCAAAGCATGCCCTGCTAACGAGTGTACTTGTATAGAGAGCAAACTGTTGTCTGTCCACTTCCTTTTGCAGTTAGCGTGTTTTTTCTTCCTCTTTGTTTTATGTCCATTGTCATGTGTCCTCTGCACGCTAATAAAAGTGTCTCCGTCACAAACACCAGCTGCCACAAAGATGGAACTGTACAAACACCACAGACGGAGCTGAAAGCCTCAGACCAATTAATCACCTGAAGTGTCTGTGTGCTTTTGTTGATGCGTGTGTGTGTGGGGATATGCATGTTTGTGTAAAAGCGTGTCGATTTTTGGTGTCTTGGGTCCTGTTTGCCGAATCGTGCCCGATAACGGGCCGTCTGTGGTTTTTGAAGCGGTGAACCCTTCGTTCACCCCTCTCCCCGAACGCCTCTGTTGTCTCTTTAAAGAAGCTAAGACAGTTTCATGCTCTCTGGCAGCGCTTTCCCCTCCCTGACCGGGATTGTTCCAGATTAGATTAGACACAATATGAATAAGCGTAAACCAAAGACCTCTCAGACTGTGAAAGCTATCAAAGGCATATTTTCACTGTCTAATCCTCCTTCTGCCCCCCCTAGCTTTCACCCCACACACCCCTTTTTTGTCTATCCAATCAAACTGCTCCCATCCCTCCTGGTGCAGTCTGGGATTATTGGTGCTGTGATGAATTATGCATGAATGCCAGCATCGACTCTCACCCGTTCGCGACAAAGCTCGCGGTTTTGGGGTGAGGGGGTCACGCCGTAAGAGGGTCGACCTAAACATCGCCCGGCCTGGTCTCAGGTGGAGTTCAAAAAACGAAACAGATAAGAAAAAGAGGAGTGAACTTTGGCTCTGTTATTGATAGGGTTGTAAAGCTGGCGCCCTACTGTCTCACCAGAACTGTACACAGACGCCCGGGCCAGAGGTCAGCGATAAATGACCCTCTTGTTTTCCCACAGACAGATATCAGGACCTGCTGCTACTGGATTTGCAGGACAGCCGTCGTTATCTGGCAGGGAGTGCAATGCGTAACATCACCGCTTGCGTCTCTCTTTATTGTGCCTGAGCTAATTGGAGTTTGCATGGAGCTTTCAGAATTGCAATTAGTGAAAAACAATAGTGCGTACAACACCAAGGTCATGGGTTTGATTCTCAGGGAATGCATAAACTGAGAAAAGTATACATTAAATGAATAATTAGTTATAATTAGTTTTCTACTGTCTGCCACTGGTCAGACTCATTGCTTGAGCCTATATGTGACCCTAGACTGCAAAACCAGTTGTATGTAGCACAGGTATATTTGTAGCAATAGCCAACAATACATTGTATGGGTCAAAATTATCGATTTTTCTTTTATGGCAAATTTTTTTAGGATATAAAGTAAAAATCATGTTCCATTAAGATATTTAGTAAATTTCCTACCGTAAATATATCAAAACTTAATTTTTGATTAGTAATACGCATGCACGTCCTGATTTTGCTGAGTTAGATGTGTTCCTGGGTCAACATATTTTGTTGACCCTGGAACAACATTTTAATCCAAAAATTGAATCTTGACCACATTCCTACACCTAAACCTAACCTTACCCATAAGTAATCCCTAAAATCAGAGAAAATTATAGATGAATGACACTGATGCACAAGCACCAAACACTGATTGTAAGCCTAAACTTCACAAAAACTATAAACTGTTTTTTCAAATCTGATTGGTTGATCACAATGTTGTTCCAGGGTCAACAAAGATGTTGATCCAGGAACATGTCGTACTTGGTAAAATCAGGTTCTGCTAATACGCATTGCTAAGAACTTCATTTGGACAACTCTAAAGGCAGTTTTCTCAATATTTTAATTTTTTTTTGCACCCTCAGACTGCAGATTTATGGAATCTTTCAGATTTTCATATCTCGGCCAAATATTGTCCTATCCTAACAAACAAGCATCAATGGAAAGCTTATTTATTCAGCTTTCAGATGATACATTTGTGGTCCAGGGTCACATATAGCTATGTTGGACTGGATGTTCAAACAGAGCAATCTGATGCCACAGTGCTTACATTTTTTGTAAACAAAACTTCATATTAAAGTGATAGTTCACCCAAAAATTATAATTCTGTCATAATTTTTCTCACCCTTAGATCATTTCAGGCATGTATGACTTTCTTTCTTCAATGGTTGTCAACCTAAGAAGGACAAGGATTTAAAGGATGTATTTAAAGATAAAAATTTAGGGTCAGTATGATTTTTGTTCAGCCAGGACACATTAAATTTTTTAAAAAGTTAGTTAAAAAGTTATTGCAATAAATTTCTAATACCAAAAGAAAGAAAGAAAGAAAGAAAGAAAGTCATTCTTCTGAATTATTCCAATTAAATTTTCTTTTAATCAGAAAATCAGTGTTGTCATTATTATAGCTAAAATGTGAAATATTCAAAATAAATAAAATAAAATACAATTAAATTAAGGAAAAATATAAGATAAAAAACTAAAGTAGCTAACCAATATGTAAACTGACATACTAAAAATATACTATATTTTTTAATAAAAATAAAGCTATATAGAAATGTTTTTGTAAAACAACAACAACAAAATTACTAATACAAACTAAATTTAAAATTAAAACTGATATGCATTCTAAAAAAATGCTGGGTTAAATACAACCCAGCACTGGGTAAAATATGAACAAACCCAGCGACTGAGTTGTTTTGACTGTTTTGGTTTAAATGTTTGGGTTTAACTATTGTTTAAAAATTAATATATGGCTGACTTAAAATTAACCCAAAATAGGTTGTAAATTAAAAATCAGACATATAATTACTAGAGGCATCAGCAATAATCAAAAGGTAAACATTTATTAATAAGCAATTTAACTATTTATTCAACATATTAATAAATGTTCATTTACTGATCATAGTAATAATTTCAACCTATTTTGGGTTAATTTAAGCAAGAAATATAGTATTGTTTAAGCAACAGTTCAGTTAAATAAAACTACCCAGAAGGTTTAACATAACTGCTGGGTCAAAACCTAATCACTGGGTTTGTTCATATTTCACCCATTTTTTAACCCATTGTTTTTAACCCAGAATTGGTATATAAATTATATTAAATAGCACAGTAAAGAATCCAGAAAAACTGTTCCTTCTTTCTTCTGTATTGATGTGCAAATTAGATTTGTTATCTTACGTTTTGGGAAGATTATTAATGAATACCAAGTTTGGTTTCCTCACACAAAGTATTGAAAGACATCTGAAGACTTGGAATACAGAGCTGGTCATTGCTGCTTGCATTGTATGGAAAAGAACAGTGTGGAAACTTCATCACAAGTCATACAGGTTTGGAATGACAAGATGTTCAGGACTTATCTGACCATTGACAACTGTTGCATGTAATATTCTGCAGATAGAAGAGAAGAGAAGAGAAGAGAAGAGGCCAAAGGGGGAAGGGTGCTTTTGGGGGCCCTTCTCAGACAGACATGAAGGCCTCCTGGACGTTTCCTTTCTGCTGGACGGCCTCAACAAAGGTGCTCAGTCATGTGAAACTTAATCTTGAGCCCCCCGAAAAATCACCTTTGACCTTTCTCTGCCTTCACCCAAGGAGAAGGGGCCAGGATCGGAGGCATTGGAGAGAGGTCACGTCCCCCAAGACTCTGCCTGAGCACACGTGTGCAGACATATGTGTGTGTGCGTGTTCCTGTTTGTGAAAAAGAGGGAGCGCCCCTTTTACTGCATTTTTTTTCCATCCTAGACAAAACACAGACCCCAGCCTAATCCAGCAGTCCTCAACTTCTGTCTGGGCAAACATAGAAGCACCTCAGCCAAGCGATAATTCTGTGTGTTCCTGGGATCTTAAGGGGACGAGACTCCTGGAATCAAAAGGGTAAACAGCTGCAACCAGTCCACACGTCCAACTTCGCTGCTAGAGAACAACACATACTGTACACACGCACACACATGAGATTAACCTCATAGATCCCTGAGACGGGGGCTCCCCTGTCATCGATGCAAAGTATAAACACTGAGGCAAGACAGAACAGAGACCAGGGCATTCAAGAGAGTAACAAACTGGCTTTGTTCCAAAACTCTCTCACTGCGTATATAGTCCTTCTAAAGTGGCATCCTAGCTGACAAAAAACTGATTTGGAACACTGATTTGTCATACAAATAGCACAATACTCACACAAAGTTGCAAGTTGACTTGTCTCACAATTGATTTTGATAGAGTTTTGTGTTAGCGTGTTGCTAAGCTAACAGTACAAAACTCTAATAAGAGTAAACATTAAAATACAGGTAGCAACCTAATGTGAATGAAGTCCAAAAAACAACACAGTCTCATTGGAAAAACCTGGCTGCAGTGACATTTCCGCAAAATGACAATATGTTGCTTCTTGTGCGTTTCATGGCACATTTAGTGTTAAAGGAGAACTCCACTTCCAGAACAACAATTTACAAATAATTTACTCACCCACTTGTCATCCAAGATGTTCATGTCTTTCTGTCTTCAGTCGTAAAGAAATTATGGTTTTTGAGGTAAGCATTTCAGGATTTTTCTCCATATAATGGACTTCATTGGTGCCCTGATTTTGAACTTCCAAAATGTAGTTTAAATGCAGCTTCAAAGGGCTCAAAACGATCCCAGCCGAGAAAGAAGGGTCTTATCTAGCGAAACAATCTGTCATTTTTATCGAAAAGTCAAAATTTGTATACTTTTTAAGCACAAAAGCTTGTGTAGCACAGGCTCTGGGATGCGCGTCCACGAAACTATGAATTAGTAATGGGTAGTTCTTGAACGATTCTTTCATTTTGAACGAATCTTTAATGTAACTCGGGAAGAACGAATCATCTCGGGGAGTGATTCGTTCAGTCGTGCATACGCAACATCCTATTAGGTTCTGTACTGGAATTAGTTCACCTGTTTCGAGTCTTCGGGTTTTACGAGATGTTATGGGGCTGTCACGTGATGAAAGAACGACTCAAACCCAAAAACTTGTCAGATAAGAGGTGAGGTGAGCTAATCATAGACTAAAGACCCAGATAAACAACTAATTAATATTTTCTGTTTCTTATAGCATTTTAGTTTTATCTTGTTTGTAGTGTGATCAACGTTTGTGTGAGCAGTAGATGTGTTAGGGAAGTAACACATAACATTTTAATTATATTTTGCTAAAATGAACGAAGTGACTTGGAAAAAGATTTGTTCGTTTGTTTGTTAACAGTGTTTACAAACTTACTTGCACTTTCTTAGTCTTTGCATGTTTGCTTTGTAAACACTGGGTCTGTAGTTTCGCCTACGTTCCATATGACCCATCGACATGATTCAGTAGTACGTAGCGTCGTGAATGCGCATCCCAGAGCCTGTGCTACACAAGCTTTTGTGCTTAAAAAGCATAAAAATGTTTATTTTCCGAAAAAAAAAAAAGATTTGCTAGATAAGACCCTTCTTTCCTGGCTGGGATTGATGCTAAAAGGTTAATGCTCTATTGTCTTATCATACTACCTACACTAAAACCTAAACCTAACCGACACATGATAAAACACATTAGCAGAAGCAACTAGGGCTGCCCTCGACTAAAGATTTTTCTGGTCGACTAGTAGTCATTCATTTTAAGCATTAGTCGACTCATAATAATGAGCCTTTAATTAGCTATATAGACTAATACGCGCACGCAAAAAAAACAGAGCGCACCGGCAGTTAAAATAATTATGAATGCAGCAGGGAAAAACAGCAAGGAGACTGCATTAATGTTTTAATAATTTATTTTTAAACTAGTGTTTGTTTTCGGCTTAAGAGGTGAAGTCGGCAACACTGACTCGTCATCTCTGCAGTAGTGATGCTTCCGAAGTTTCGCGCTCAAGCTCACAGAGACCGAGACGGCAGACAGGTGCATCCTGTTTGCCTTAATTATTTTACAAAAGCGCAACATTTTGTTGTTATTCTGAGTGCACACAAATAAACATAGAGTCTTTACAGATTCAAAAGAAGCATTACTTTTATCTGTATGACCAAAAATGACAGAGTATTTTAAGAGAAAGTGACCGCACCTGCGCCTCCATCTGTCATGCAGTGAGCATGCTGCTATTCAGCTTCCACACTCTGCACGGACACTTGAATAGCATACGTTTTTCTAGGTTAACGTTAGATTGATCGGCCATGTAAAGTTGCTACTACATACATCTTTCAGATGAAAAGCCATATTTGAGGTCGATGACTGATAGGTGAGCATTTGGATGTCCTGCCTGATGTACTGTATTACCACATAGACCAGCTGTTAACGATCTGTCCGTCACAGATTGCATGACCTCGCCACTTCCTGTGGAATTTTTCTGCGACTACGTGACTAATAAAATTTTGGTCGACCAAGCCTCTTTTTTTGTAAACTAACGGTTAGTTGACTATTAGAGCAACCAAACTTGCTTCTATATTTCTATTTATATTACTTCTATCATGACTCGCATTTCACGGGACTCGTATACGAGTGCTCTATATCGCAAGTGCAATGCTGTACCAGGTGGACTTCCAAGCAAGTTTACTATGTCAGAAAAGCCATACATATGGAGTCGATTATGTGATGCAAACATAAAATTGTTATGAATTATTTTAAACACAAAATCAAATCGTTATTAACTGCTAACCTGTTGAAAAATCCAGCATTGCTGGTCACCAGCATAAGATGTTGGTTGCTGGTTTGCTGGTCCACAAACTTTTGTACCAGCTTGGAATCCATGCTGGTTTATGCTGGATTTTTCAGCAGGGTAATCTGCCCCAAAATCATAATTTGTGTGAAAAGGAATACAATTGCTGCTAGTGCTGCTGCTAGTGTTTATTTAAGCTGGAAACAAGTGAATGGTATGTATAGGTATGTTTACCAATGAGCCTATGCTTGCAAAATATGTATCAACTACTTGTTGAAATGAAGAAAAATACAAAACACAGTCCATAATATACTAGAAAACTGGTTTTCCAGATTTCTTTATCAGAAAGGTGTCTTAAATGGCAAAGGCGATTCTTTTGTGAGGCAAACTGACAGATCTTCCCTGAGAGCCTGAAAATATATTCTTTAGGGAGGGAGAGAGGCAGAGAGCAGAGGTCAGGACCTGCTATGGGAAAAGTATGCAGGCTATGCACGCTCTGTTTGGGCCCAGGATCCCTGTGACCTGCCATTGTTCACCCTTTGACATTGAACTTGGAAGAGGGGAGCAGAAAGCAGGCTCGGCTCTTAAGCCCCGTAAAACACATAGACACAAACATGCCACAACCCATAGTGCCCATCCCCAAGTCTTAAGGGCTTTTATCTCAACTGTCAACAGTTTAAAAAGCTGGATCCTTTTCTAAGGCTGGACTTTAATCACCTCTAGGTCAGTAAACATAAAGAGCTAAAGCAAGGGCAGAGAGATAGATAAAGAGACACAGAGAGAGAGATTACTTTGTCACGTTGGTGTCAGTCCACAAAGGAAAAGCAAAGAGTGCAGAAATGAAAGAAAAAAAGAGGCTGTTAAAGTTATAAAACAGACACCCAAATGACCACACAAAGCCTGAGACAAAAGATAAAGCAGCCAACTTCCGTCTTTTCGTCTGGGTCCAAAGCAAACACACCTGGTGTTAATACTCATGTGTACATATCCACTCGCATGTAGGCAGTGGTGTAACATAAAGGCACCAGCTTTTTTTTTGCACGCAGTTTCAATAAAAACTCTATTACATGCAAAAAGCACCCTTTATTTTAACTCAACATTTTTCTTATGTCTTTGTTCACACTTTTAAATCTAAGGCAAATCTACTTTCTTAATGGCCAACAGTGTTGTTAATGTCAACTAAAACTAAACCTATTAAAATAGTTTTCGGTAATTAAAATAATTTGAAATAAGATATTAGATGAGAAATAAAATAAGTAATGCATTTAAAAACATTGTTTGGCAAGTAACTGATATACTTTTAAGTAAAATTACTATCACTACTAATTACTACTAAAAACATTAACACTGAAATGGAAGTAAAATAAAATATATTTAAAAAAATAAAAATGTAAAAATTAATAAAAAAATTTAAAATATAAAAATAAAAGCAAATTTTCAAACTAACTGAAAATAACTGAAAATAAGTATTATGATAGTACATAAATAATACTATAATAACACTTGGATCAATTTAAATATAAAGCAGCTGAATGTAGTGAAACCATGGATAAAAAGAAAAAAATAACTAACACAAAGTCTAACAAAAAAGTACCAGTGACTGCTTTGTTTGTGTAATATGTCATAAAATAACCTTTTTTTGGCATTTGTTTTGGGGAAAATTTAGAGGAATGGATTTCAATTTTGTCAAATGTGTTAAACAGAGCTGAGAGTACTTCAGTATTGGTAGCTAAAAGCATAATCATATTAGGTTAGCTATTTAATAAAGAAACATGCAAGGGGGAAGCGTAGAACATTACGAATGACAGACAATCCAATTCTGTGGAAATCTGCAGGAGTTCTGTGGGCGTAGTTTCCGGGTGGGTCTGGACATTAATAAAACAAACCAAGACAAACTGTGCAGTTGTATTTCAAAATGCATTTTAAATGTATTTATTGACTCTTGATTCATTGCATATGACATCCATTCTTTCAAAGATGACTGGAATGTTTCAGGTTGTGGGGGAGACAGGGACAATTGAAAATAAAGAGGGAAACCCACTAACTATGAAACTTTACTGCATATCCAAAGGCCAGAGATCATAAAACCACCTGTTCCTCATCATCGTGTTATTTCAAAGAGGATTGCGTCAATAGACCATTGTATAGCCTTTTATCTGTATAACCCCCACATAGCTTTTAAACTCATTTTCAAGATCCATACATTAAAATGATTCTCACTATATTATCCTGCCAAGTTAAGGAGAAACGCAAAATGGTGGCAGCATGCTGAGCTCAACTACAGGTATTTTTGTACCTTTAAAGTGAACAAGGAACAGTCTGGAATTCTAGCCTCTATATAAATACTATCTTGACTACTCTTGATGAACAATTAAATCCAGATCTTCTCTACACACTGACATGGCAAACTGAAGTGTGTCACAATAGCTTTTGACAGACCATAAGTCAGCCCTATAAAATGTCAAATGTACTCCTACAATCTCATTATAATGCATCCTGAAGAACTGTGTATGCCAAAGGAAAAAAAGGAATCGGAAAAAAAAAAGAAATTCACATAACATTTAGTATTTACATAGTACATTTTAACCCACCAAGAAATGAAAATGAGCGGCAAAAAATGGAACACTTTAAATTAATTTCCTGTTAAAAACACCAAAGTATTACAAAAAAGAACCCCAAAACATTTAATCATTAATTCATTTTAAAAAGTATGATAAGAAATGGCTGTTTAAGCAGCGGGTTTGGAGTATATTCACTGAGATAAACATACACTGTTCCAACTTAAAGTCTAGCTTCTAAACGAACAGTTCAGTTTTTTTCTTTTTAAGCTCTTTTAAGTCCTTTTTCGCTGACTGCGATTTCTAATCTAACTCTATTTCACATAATACGTTGACACCTCATCAAGCTGTTCATATGAGAGGAAATATCTTTTAAGTGTCTCTTGTAAACAGGAAAAAAATTGAACAGTGCAGTTTTTTTTTTTTTTTTGTGCCATTGGAGAGCGGTTTTGTTTTATACTCAACCACCTGCCCGTAGATTAGCAGGACAGATACAGAGTTTTAGGCTGAGTGGCAAGTGCTATTCATAAAATTCACTATGGGATCATGTAGAGAATAAAAAGTCTGAATGTCAACTCGACGGGCACAAAATATGTGAACGTGGCTAAGTGCTTTACTAATAAACAGGGGTATATACAGTACATATCTTTAGAAACTGAAGTGTGTAGGATAAAAGAAAATGTTGTGGGAGTACACAACAGCTCGCAAGCAAGTTAACTGTAAAGTATTCAGACTTTCATCCAATAATGTGTAAATGTCCGGAAATACGTTCCTGCATTGCTCCATCAAAACTGGTGTTGCTAAACTATTTCTATTTCTAGCCAATCTGAGCTTAATTCGAAATGTAAAGGATTTTCAATCCAGACAACTTTTTAACAGCTTATTCAGGGACTGTTTGTAAAATTTTTGTGGGTGACCCTGTCAAGAAATGGACATATTTACATAATATGCTTTTTGTTCCATGCACCAAATAGAAATGATCAGTATACCCCAATGAATTGGCTATCTACTGAGTAAAACACATTTGCAGGGCTACGTTCTAAAAAACCTTCATAGAAAACCCAAAGAAACATTGAGACCCTAAGTTAAAAGAAAACTTACTAATGTACCTGTCCGTTTGATAACAAAACACAAGGTCAAATCTCACCAAGGCATGAACATGCCAAAAAAAGAATCGTACTTAAAGAAACACAACATGTCATACTAGTAAATGATATACACTTTTGCTGGATTCCTGCATTTAGCGAATTCACAATAGGTACTTGATGCAAGAACCTAAATTTGCATTGAACATTATCCCCAGGCTTATGGCAAATGGCAGAAACCACAGATGCTTTAAACACCCAAGGCACTCTTTTTTTCACAAGCAACGATAAAAATTCAAACGTTTTTAGTATTTTAGTAAAATGTTACCATTTAAACGTTCGTCTATACCCCTAATGAACAGTGTAAACCCCAGTGTGAACGTAGGTAGTCAAAAGATTACAGGCTTAAATGACAAAATACAACTAGGTATGATATGTAAAAATTAATTGTTTGCAGCATGAAATGTCCCGTTTGATAAAAGACAGTAACAACAGCAACACAGCTAATTCTTATCAATCAAGCTAACACACGAAAACATGCCAACCAGTAAGAAAAGAAGTACAAAACATTAAGTTATTGCACATTAGAGGCTCAGAGTCTTGCGTCATTTTGACAATTTTCGGCCAGCTTAATGAACTGACGCTGTGCTTTAAATATTTTTTTCTAGGACTGCAAAAGACATCATAAAATTTACTCCGTTTTAATTTCAATGCTTAGAGGCCGATCGTTGTGCCATTTTTTCATGTGCTTCTCCAGAGTGCTGTAGACGCTAAAAGGCATGTGGCATATCTCGCATTTGTAAACGTCCTTGCCTGTCTGTCCGTGCGTCTTCATATGCCGTGTTAGCTTGCTGCTCTGAGCACAGGCGTAGCTACAAAGCTCACACTTGTACGGCCTCTCACCAGTGTGGCTGCGCCGGTGCACTGTCAAGTTGCTGCAGTTTTTAAAGACCTTGCCACAAAACTCACACGTGTCACTACGTCGACCATCCTTGGAGCTGGGTCGACCGGTGGGAAGGTGGGGTGTACTGGCCCTACTTCCCGTGCCACTGCGTCCAGAGGCTGTCCCTCCATCAAGCTCCCCAGGGGGAGTGGAGAACCTGAGACTTCCATTCTCCGAGGAGTGCTCTGAAGAAGTGGCGAAAGGTGATTGTCTTGAGTCCCCAAAGTTGAGAATAGGATCCTTGAGCTGGCGTGACGCTGCATATCCGGCCAGCCACTGTGAGTAGACGTTCTCTGAGTTGGGGATTGTAGTTGGAGTTGGAAGATCAAGGTCCTTTTCCACCTTGATGCGTTTGGAAACAGGGCTGTCGGATCCGGGACTCCCAGCAAGAAGTTTCCTTGAAAGGTCATCGTTTGGGTAGGAGGCTGTTCCATTTACAATGGCTCCGTATCCCTTGTTGCCTTGATCAGACTCTTGTTGGGAATCATCACCACCCATCTCACTAGCTGATCTGTGGTCCCCTCGTTTGTAAAGTTTTAGGGCATCTCGATAGTCCTGAATTCCCTCAACACTTTTGTTGTGTCGCTGTCTGTTGTTCTCATGGTGGCGTGCACCTTCTAGGCTCAAGCTAAAGTTTATATCATTCCTCTCCCCGGCCTCACTCTCATTCTCCTCCTCCTCTTCTTCTTCTTCTTCCTCTTCCTCCTCCTCTTCCTCTCCTTCCTCCTCTTCCTCCTCCTCCTCCTCCTCCTCCTCGTCATCTTCTTCATCTTCCTCCTGTCCATTTTCCGGTATCATGCCGTTGTTCTCACTTTTAAACTTTGCCACCACAGATTTAAGAGCATTGGTGGCACTGCTTAGCAGATCACTTGTGCCTGGCTCAGGTGAACTGGCAGTTGAAAGGCCGTCGTCTGATTTGGAGGTAGTAGAGGAGGATTTGTGCCGGTGAGTCTTCATGTGACGCTTCAACTTGCTGGCCTGAGTGCAGGCGTGGTTGCACAGGTGGCACTTGTAAGGTTTCTCCCCGGTATGACTACGTCTGTGGACGATTAAGTTGCTCTGGAACTTAAAGGACTTTCCACAAAACTCGCAAGACTTTGCCTTCACAGCTGGCACTGTTGGAGTTTGTTGAGTGGGTGTCGAGTGAGATCCGGAAGGAGAATGAGACGCCCCTGGTTGGAAAGGCTGCAGCAGCCGTTGCATAGGGCTAGGCCTGTTGGGCGACATGGGTGGAGAGGACCCAGCAGAGTTGCCTGCCAGTTCCCGTAGTCGTCTCGAGAAGTCCATGGATGGGGAGTCCAAGGGTACCGAATTAAGACGCATTACCCTGTCAAAGGCGCTTGGGTGGTGGGGGGCCAAAGCCAGATCGTCTGGGCTCATGTGATGCCGTGGTGGGGGACTAAAGAGTGGAGGTGTCCTGGGATATCGGCCTTCTCTGGGAACCGAGGACCCATCTCTGTTGGCTATCCTCATCAGGCTATAGGGACTACTGTCTGCCAGGTGTGCTGCATGGAGCGGTGGCTGTGAAGCACAGTCACCACCCATGCCTGGAGCGGAGGCCACCCGGGGAGTTAACGGGCTTCCAGGTTCGCTCTCCAGGTATATTCGGAAACCGTGGGTATTCTGGGCATGCTGTAGCAGGAACCAAGCCGTGCTGAAGGGCTGCTTACAAGTTGTGCAAGTGTAGCTGCTGGGCTCATCTTTATCTGCAAGACAAAATCAAAGGGTGCAGGTTAGTTTTCCATTCAGAAAATGTTCCTATTCAACTTCAAAGGCTCAGTAAGAACTCTCTATAGAAAGATGGCAAGCAAGTAGTAGTTCACACACATTTACCAGCACATTTATTACAAGGACAGTCCCTTTGGAGCAGTAAGTGTTTAGGTTCCTTGTGCAGCGGCACAATCGGGACAGCTCATAACTTTCTTGTGAAGGTCAAACCAGTAACCTTTCACTTTCCGACCCTGAGCATTAGCCACTCATCCACTGTTTTCGAAGATGCTATTATTTATACAGTAATGTTCTTGCCTTAAAATCTTGACATGATAAATCACAACTGTAAAGGCTAAACTCAACCTTTTGAAACTGGAGGTTTCTGCATGAACATCACTTCATATGTAAACTGCCTTGCCTGTCTCTGAGATATCTGACACAAAGGCCAACGCGAACAAAAAACCTGTACCCAATCAAAACACTTTTTTACTGCATAAGAGATGCAAGGGGGAGGCTGGTAAATTATGGATCATTACAATCTGCAAAAATTACAGTTAATTGCTGCCACCTGTGTGGGGTTTGACCTCCTCGGGAGATTTTTCCGTTATAAAAAGACCACTCTTTGCCTGTCTATTCTCAGGCTTACTTCAATTAAATCATATACCATTATCGAATGAATCATACGAGCAGGCCAATGCTTATATTTGCAGAATTAAAAATACATGCTTTTCTATAAGACAACCATCATTACAGAGCATAATGTTCTTCATCACCAGTACAGCAAAAAAACTGGCAAAAAGTATTGGTGTCATTTTTGAACATCTTACACAAGCAAACACAGAGAGCGCACCCAAGCATTTCCTGTCTTTAAACACCTTATTAAAGGTAACTTTTGGTGGGGATCCAAGTTTATTTGATTTTAGATTTCAGTTGTTGAGTTTTCTAAACTCCAGCGAACAACAAATCCACTACAGTTCATGGTAACCGGTATGACAGCAATCTGCCCTAACTTGTAGTAGTGAACTAAAAATTGCAAATCGCATTCAGTGAGTAGTTCACATTCTTTGCATGTCTTTCAATGCATTTGCAGGGACGAAAACAAAAAGACGTTCCATTTCGTGTACTGCTAAATCTAACAAGTCAAACACAGTAGTGTCCTAAAATGCTATGTGCAAGAGAAGTACAAGGCAGGAAGAGAAGAAAGAAATCATACTTAAGTTTGGACCAAGCAATCAAACCAAGTGTGAAAACAGCCTAAAATAAGGGAAGTGTTCTCGCTAGACATATAATCATCCTGCGTTGCTGACATTTAAAACACCCACCTCACCAACAGCGGCTATTACTTGGTGGCCTTGTCTGAGAGGCCGACTTATTGATTACATTCAACCTTGTTCCTTTCAGCACATGGCCGACAATCACATTTTCTTTAGTGATATGCTAAAAGGTGAGGGGAGTTATGGCAGAACAATTTGTGGGCATTTGTCCATCCAGATTATAAGAACACAACAGAAAACAATCGTTGCGTGTCCACTTGAAGCATCAGGAAAGATTTTTATGGTGTTTTAGGTGACTATATGTAATATAACAGAATTCCTTTCATACCAAACAGAAAGTCTAGAGGCAGTCTGTTTTTTTATTGTCTCTTGGTTAATCTCTCTTTGTCCTGGTCAGACTCAATGTATTGCATTGAGTTCCTGACCACAGACAAAAACCTATTTGACCAATAAAAACACTTCAAGGACATAGTGGTGCTATATGACATTTTTATTGCTCTACAAGACTTACGTAGAGAGCAATCACACTTGCATCAACTTTAACCTTTTGAGAGTCCATAAGACATTTACTTTGACAAACTCCCACAGATTTCATTTTTTAGTCTTTTTCACCTTTTTACTTGCACAAGGTTTATCTCCTTTTTGCTACCCATGAGCTGTGTTTAAACTGATTAGAGCAACTGACCTGTATTCAATGTATTATCCAATATATATTTGCAGATCTACCATGTGTAAAGACTTCTTTCCAGCTACAGATAAAAATACACGAACATGGTGCAACTTCTGCACTTTAGGTTATATCAGGTTATGCCTGAATCGCAGAGCACCACATGCAAGTCACTGCACATGCACTCAGACCTTTTATTATACAGTCCTTTTCTTAAATACACAAAGATAAGCATCAATGTAAAACCAAAGACTTGAACTTTGTGCTTAAAGGCTCAGATCAGAACATTTGACACCATGAAAACGAATTCAAGATTTACTATTTGAGGCTACAATTATGCATAATTTACCAGAAAATAATTACTCTTCACTCAAGCATCTGTGCCCTCACACCTGACCCTAGTTTAATCTAGACATGATTATTCTCATATTCAAATCAATGTAATGAAATGCTCCAAGTGCCATATGGATACTCTAGGGACAAGGTGAGAAAACCGTATTTGGCCACAAGAAAGAATGCGTTCATCTGGCAGCTGGTATATTCTTGTCAGTGCCCATAAACATGTGTTGGTCCAAGTGTTTAATTTCCAGTGATCTCAATACCAGCGCTGGACACACACCCTACCCCCCACCGCAAATTGAAAGTGTCTAAGAGGGTAGCCATCTTGGAATGGGGCCTCTCATAGAGCGCCAAGCAATGGGTCAGCAGTCACCTTAGCAACGCACATTAAAGAGGCGGACAGACAAAAAGGAGTGGACCAGACGGAGAGGTGAAGGGGATGGCGGTTTAAAGCCCACAGACGGGTGGAGGGACCGACTGGGGGAGGTGGCAGCCTGAGAAAAATAAAGAGGTGGCTACTGGGAAAGATGGACTGGACTAGTCTGCACAGGGCAGAGGTGGAAGTTTTGTTAGCATACAGGACCGTCCCACAGACAGAGCAAACACTAAAGCCTGAAAACCAGTGAAAAGGGGAGCATGAGGTTGACAGTTTGACTCCAGCAAATATCTACAACCAATAATGTGGTTCTTATGAAATACCCATTGGAAAATGATTAGTTCAACTTTTGATTCTAAATTCTGATTGGATAAGCCAAAGCTGTTGTAAATCAGTTAAAACAACCTTACGTACATGCTTAATTAAAGGGTGGATGTCACAAAAATATCTAAAGAACATGTCTGAGTGACTTCTAGTCACAATAAATAAGACTTATATTTTGCTCATAGAAATGAAAGCATTTTAAGGATTCATGACAATTAAGCACATGCCTGAAACAGGCTTAATTTTCTTTATGCAAAATATTTAATATGATTTTGTGGTAAAATGACAAATAGTTTTAGTGAGATTCATTCTAAAACTGTAAAAGCCAATGCATCCTAACAAGGCATGAAATGATAAAACAGAAAAAAATAGTTTTTTTTTTATAACCACACACAACCAGAAAGACCTTTTATTCAATCGCATTTCGCTTGCTATCCTCATCTATTATAAAATGTCATTGATCCAAAATCCTTTTTCACATAACTGTACATTAAACATTGCATATCTGCTGTTGTCGTTGACGATAACTCCACTTTGTGCCAAGGCTAACAACACCCTTAACCATGTAATGCATGGCCTTGAGTGGCGTACTGGTTTATTTAGAACTATTACTCTAAAGAGTTCCTGAAAGTCCATTAACACAGCCAGCTTTCTGCACTGATGTATAGCGTACAATGAGAGGTCCAGTATGGCTCTAAACGTTACCACCATGCCAACATTTCTACACTGCTCAACAAAGATTATTTCAAGTCATCCTGTCCCTTTCTTTGCATTCTCCTGATCCATGAGAGGACTACAGGCTTAAACGGCCATGTGATAGTCAGGCCTAGTGAGAGGATTCATTCAGAAAGCCCCCCTCAGGCAGAGCTCTGGTACTGGGACCAGTACAAAAAGACCAGTGTTCCCCATTCACATTACAGCCACGGGGTCAATATTTAAGGCTTCCCATCTGGCGTGTCCCGGGCACAAGTGATGTAGTAAATCAACCTAGAATTAAATGAAATAATTTATCCTATGCTGGCTTAAAATACCAAGTCCTCTATAATTAAGTCATTTATACACTGTGAAAAATTATTTTTCAAAGTTTTTGAACTATTTCAGTCTTTCAGTCTTTTCATGTTTAATTCAATGTGCCATTTCATTGTAATTATTTGTGAAACTTGCTAGTTTGATTTCTCCTATCCAGGCTTAAAGGGATAGCCCTTGATTTACTCACCCTCAAGCCATCCTAGGTGTATATGACTTTCTTCCTTCAGAAGAATACATCAGAGTTGTATTAAAAATGTCCTGGCTACTCCAAGCCTTATAATGGCAGTGAATGGGTGTTGAGATTTTAAAGCAAAAAAAATGCATCCATCCATCATAAAAAGTACTTCACATGGCTCCGATGTGTAAGAAAATATCCATATGTAAAACTTTATGGAACCGCAGTCTCTAGAGAGTGGCGTTCCAGCGGATGCAGGACATACACTGCCAAAAATGCTTTTCTTACTTAGATTTTTTTTGTCTTATTTCCAGCCAAGATATCAAAAAATTCTTAAATCACAAAGGATTTTTTAGACAAGTAAAAACAATTTTCAGAAAAAAACAAGTCAAAATTAAGTGAGTTTTTGCTTAGAACAAGCAAAATAATCTGCCAATGGGATAAGCAAAATAATCTTATTTCAAACAGAAAACAAGATTATTTTGCATACCCCAATGGCAGATTATTTTACTTGTTCTTAGCAAAAACTCAATTTTGACTTTTTTTTTCTGAAAACAAGACAATATGTTTTTTCTTGTCTACAAAATCCTTCTTGATTTAAGAATTCTTAGATATCTGGGATGGAAACAAGAAAAAAAAAAAATCTAAGAAAAGCATTTTTTGGAGTGTAGGTGTAGTGTAAGCACCGGTGAGAATATCCTTGTCTCATGAGAACCACGTTTTGCTTACTGCTAAAGGAAATCTAGTCTTTTCTTAGCTGTGTTTGACTTATCAAAATCCTCCACCATTTTTCTTTACAAATCCTTGTTTTGTACTTCTAATTTATGTTTTCTTCGCATACCTCCCCTAGGTTCTTGCGGTTTATAACGTTTTAAATATAAATAAATATATATTTTTCTTACACAAATGCATCAGTTCACTCCAGACCCATTAGTTTTTATGATGGATGGATGCATTTTATTGGACTTCAAAATCTCAACACCCATTCACTTCCATTATAAAGCTTGGAAGCACCAGGACATTTTTTTTAAATCACTCTGATTGTATTCATCTGAAAGAAGAAATTTATATACACCTAGGATGGCTTGATGGTGAGTAAATCAAGAGGCAATTTTCATTTTTGGGTAAACTATCTCTTTAATATATAACAGCAACAATAATTATATAATTTACAGTTTGATTCCCTAAATTGATATCTCAACCAGTAATGTCTACTGCTGGTCTACCTAATGGTCCAACCATTCGGTGATGGATGAAATTTTATTTTTGCAGTTCCGTTTGGTGATACCAGCGGCACATCTCATTTATATGCTAAAGGTTAAGTTGAAACTGAAGTTTGCAGGTTAAGCAAAAAGCTACACCATGCTACTGTAACTGAATTTGACATTAGCTACAGGAGGTGACGTATGAGAAACAGGGGCTATGAAAGCCAAAAGCAGCTGTTACACATAGTATTACTACCAGTACCCCTTTAACTCAAATATAACAGCTCTAGCACACGCTGAAACATAACATTTACCATCAATAAGCTTCTGTAAGATGGATGCAACCATCACTTGGCTAAGACAGGCCAGACTCACCCCAATTCTTCATTTGTCTGACATCAAGCTGGATTCCAGCTCTCTGCTTTGCTACTTAATTGGATACATATGTTCTGATCTGCATCGCGGTACGGTAGCAGATGGGAGAGTTCTGCAAACTGCCACTGCTTTAGCATCAGTGAGAAAACTGTTACAAATAGCCAATGAATTCTGAAATGAACCAGGTGCAACACAAGAAGTTTCCTATGACAAGTTTGTATTTGTATTACAAGTTAAGTATTTGTATTATTTCATAAGATTTCATATAAATTCATACCGTGTGATCTGTAATTATGAATTGCCATGAGAGTTTGTTATGACATATTCAAATGAATAGACAGCTTGAAATATTTGTCACTCGGTTTTGACTCGTGTCTAAACTGAAAATCCATATTTAATATCCAAATAACAATTGAATATAGGCCTATACGTCTCTTGTAAATCAAAGTCTACAAATTAATCAAAATGCCATGTGGATGGATGTTCATCATGAAAAACTGCTTATACGAAAGCTTTTTTCATGGGTAAATTAATCAGCTACAACATTTTGGGTTCATGTAGTCATGAAAGATTGAGGCAGATGGCAGGAGAATCCTATCTGTCACTGCTATCACATTTCAATCGCAAAGACTGAATATTAATTAAACTAGCAACAGATGAATCATCCTTTTAACAACATACATCTCAGGAATTTCGACTAGAGTTGGAATGTTACCTGTGCGCTCTTGCCAGAAATCTGTCTGGAGCCCTGTAGCTCACAGCTCTTTTACAGTACATACTTTTGAGAGAGGTCAGAGGTCGCAAAGAGGCGGCTGTTTTCATCAGGTCTTCTAGCTGATGTAAACGGATGTCAACAACTTTTTTTAACCTCGCGAAGTACAGGATAAACCAGTTGTCTGAGAGTGGGAGTGTTTCATCTGTGTGTGCGGTCACGTAGAACTGACGGCCGTAAATGAGCTCTAAAGATGTCAATCAAAATCAAAGGCACAAAAGCTTCCTTATTCGCCACCGAGCAGGAGGCACAGATATCTGGTTTGAGACATTGGTGCGGTTAACTAAAGCAGTGTGACTGAGTGGAGGAGACTGATAGAAACAACAAGCGAAAGAAGGCGTACCGAAAGAGAGCTTCGGCCTTCTGGTGACAGCAGGATTTATACTCAGGCAGCTGTAGGACAGCACACCATCTCTAGCTATGCACTGGAAGAGCCCTTAAATTCAGACATTCCTGGGAGGCGCTGGCAAGACCGTACATATACACGGCCCCGCTGAGGTCAAGGGTCACAACTCAGTGAGTGGTGGAGCCAAGCGGAAGAGTATTTGACAGAGCGGCACAACAGACGTTTAGCAGCTTTTTGGCTTCTCCTCACGTTCAGAGGGACTTCAAAGTATTTAAAGAGAAAATTACATACAGGCACAGCAGTTCATTTGTGTTAGCTTAGAGGTCAGTATCATGCTAATATATTCCTAAAATTTGACAAACTGAGGAGATGCATGCATTTAAAATCTCTCTAGTCGTGAAAAAGCAGAAAATGTATAAAAAATATTGATGACTCATTTTGCATTACAAACATAAAAATTATACATTTTTGTCCAATGTGCTCTAGAATGAGAATGTCTCTCCCGCTAACACCATCTATGTCTGACTACATGACTAGCAATAGCATTTGAAATATAAATTAAAGGCAATTGGGAATTTGTTCTAAAAGTGAGATTTCAAGATTTTCCCAACATGCAATTGGAAATATGTCAACACATGCGCTAAAGTAATTTCATGGGGTCTTTAAACATGGTGTACTTGCACTTAGATGCATATAGTTATTTTTTTGTGTTGCGGTATGTAACACCACAATTTCGACTTCCAATATGATGATTCTAGTTTCAAATACTCTAAATAAATGCTGGGTTAAATACAACCCAGCACTGGGTAAAGTATGGACAAACCTAGCAACTGGATTGTTTGGACTCAGCAGTTGGGTTGAACGTTTAACCCAACCTTCTAGGTAGTTTATTTAACTCAACTATTGTTTAAAAATTAATATATGGCTGGCTTAAAATGAACCTAAAATAGGTTGTATAATTAAATATCAGACACATAATTACTAGAGACATCAGCAATAATCAAAAGGTGAACATTTATTAATAAGGAATTTTTAAAAGTTTATTATTATTATTCAACTTATTAATAAATGTTCATTTACTGAACATAATAAATGTTAATTTCCAACCTATTTTTCATTTTAAGCAATAAACATATTCATTTTTAAGCAATAGTTGATTTAAATAAAACTACCCAGAAGGTCGAGTTAAACATTTAACCCAACCGCTGGGTCAAAACAACCAAATCGCTGGGTTTGTCCATATTTCACAGTATTTTTTAGAAGTGAGTGGTTCTCAGACTTTTAGACTTGATGGCTAATATTCAATATACTGTAAGCTACAGTATTTTCTGTACTTCTGCAGTAGTTACAAAGACAAAGTTGCTTGTTTCAAAGGTTTTCAATTCAGTATGAAATCAGTATTAATATTAATACAATTTAAAAACAACAGTTATGCGTGGATATTTTTATTATTTACATTTTTATTTTATTAATTTATGACATTAAAAATACATTTCAGTTTACATCTTAATTTTTACTTTTTTTAAATTTCTTTTTTAGAACTGCAATTTAGAGTTTCATCATTTTTAAGGGAAAATCAGATGCCCATTTCCCACAAGTTGGTATGTTTCTTTAGGGTCTTCATAAAAAGTCTGTAAAATAGTTTAAATTCCTCAATGGTTGTGTAAAACAACACCCTTGTCAAAAACAGCTCTGTTCACAGCGACCCGTTTCGGAGCATATCTCTTTAAATGATAATGAGCTACTGCTGACCCTGCCCCTCTTTTCCAGTTTTTGTGTATTCGGTGGCATCAAAAACAAAATGATCCACTGCGTCCGTAGTGGCTATCATATTGGAAGAATATGAAGACTCTTATGTTCACTTTTACATCTAACTACAAAACACCAGCATTGCTCACTAGACATTATTGTCGCTACAGTTGATCGAGAGCAGAGAAAATGGTGGACAGCATACAACTGGCTGAGGGCGGAAATATGCTAATACGGAACAGTCCGTAAGCAGTTGTGGGCGGGGCCTGAGTAGAATAACATCATACTGCTCAGAAAATCTAAACAGCTTGATAACTGAGACTTTGATTTTAAGGGGATTTAAAACAAAGTAGTGAATAGATTTTTATCATTGTAGGGTGGCTGTGTCCACACGCTACTAAGACACATTTATATGCAAACACCATGTAAAAGTAAATTTTGCATCCCATTTTAATATTCAGAACCAACAAGTATGTTGATCCACAAAGTCAAACAGTCTCAACAAAAGCAAAATTAATTGCTAAAACAAGTCAGGAAGTCTCAAAATGTTCTAGAATTCTCGCAAACTGATTTTCTTTCCACACTATCGTTTCCATATGTGTACTCTGCTTCTTAAAACATGACAGGAAAATCCAGAGGAGGCTCTACACCACAACGAGGGCATCTGTCCTCTCAGTGTGATGGGCCTCTGGGTTTATATGTGTCTTTGTGTGTGTGACAGTGTCTCTGTGTGTGTCTGTCTGCGATAGTTCACTCTGACAGGCTTGGAGGGCAGGGGTTCACGAAGCAGGGCAGGGGACAGAGGAGATGATCCATTCTCATCCAGACGATAATGACATGACAAGAGCAATGGGAGCAGGGGGGATCGGAGTGTAGATTTGGACAGATTTTGGTTTCTAAACCACCCCTTCTAAACGATTCTTGGCCAGAATAATGATAGTCACAAGTTTAGCTACAAGACACTCCATGTAGGCACACAAGCATCACATGCCAAATAAAGTGCACCGATCTATGCATGTCAACACGTTAAAAGGTTTGACAGATTTTCCACAAGATGAAAGCATGTAACACTGTCTGTCTGGGTTTCACACACATGCATTGTTTCAACCTTCTCATCAAACCCTCTTTCTTGCCGTAAACATCAGTAGACACGCTTTCACATGCAAACTCAACACGCCACTTAAACTGTCATGGGCCTTTATGTCCAGTCAGTAAGAAGCTGAATGGAAGCTTTGTGATGGTTTCATGCCTGCATTCTACAAGTGCTCAATTTGTTACAGCCGTAATGTCACCACGGTGTGTTGCTCGAATGCAAGAGAGGCAAACAAACTACAGAAAGAGGGATGAGAAGACAGTGGAAAGAAAGAGTCTATGAGACAAGGGCTCTAAGATGCGAGGTATAATGAAAGAACGAGAGAGAAGAGCAAACAGACAAAAGAACGAGAGACTGGTCTGAGGAGAGCAGGAGAGCCTGATACAGAAAGAAATACATCGATGGACAGATAAGTGCTAAAGCAAATTAACCTCTTTAATTGGACCGGCGCTCTCTCTGAGCTCAAAGATTGTTTCAGGCCGCTGACAGCTGACGGGGTGAGACGCTACAGGCTCATGATGGGACATCTGCTCCCTGGCTAGACAGATAGCACTTCTGGACACTGTATATTGTATTTGTCAGAGCTAATGAATGAAAGGAAGGGATGTCAAACACAAATAAGAAACAAAGGCATTAAATCATGGACTAAACATAATTAAAAACTTTATAAAAAATGAAAGGAGGTTTAAATTATGCTATTTTCTATATAGTGGTCAAGCTAATATATAGATTTTTTGGTGACTGATGCTGATATGTGACCCTGGACCACAAAACCAGTCATAAGTAGCACGGGTATATTTGTAGCAATAGCCAACAATACATTGGGTATGGGACAAAATTATTGATTTTTGTTTTATGCCAAAAATCATTAGGATAATAAGTAGAGATCATGTTTAATGAAGATATTTTGTAAATGTCCTACCGTAAACATATCAAAACACTAACAACTAACAACTAACTAACAGCGATTTTCTCAACATTTTGATTTTTAGGCACCATTAGATTCCAGATTTTCAAATAGTTGTATCTCGGCCAAATATTGTCCTGTCCTAACAAACCGTACATCAATGTGAAAGGTGAAAAATGTCAAAAAATTTACCGTTACCCTTTAAAAAAAAAAAAAAAGAAAAAAGCTTAAAGCTATTTTTTTGATTCAGTAAAATTCCAAAATAAAATTCCCACTTATGACACCAAATAGAAAAAAAATATCTCGACAAATCTCAGCTTATAGATATATATATATATATATATGTATATATATATTGGTTGACCACTAGTTATCGTCCATTGTTTTCTGAGGTAAAATGAAAGTCACTCTGTGACTGACCAAAAATTCTTTCTCCAATGAAAATCTTTCCCTCTGCCATAACTTTGTAATCTCATTTGACCTGCATATATTCCAATTTGTTTTTTGACAAGCAAGTACCAATGACTTTTGCCCTCAGTGACACCAAACTTGCCATTATGTGTCTAAAGGCATTATTATTTTGTATTTACAGTGCATTCTTTTTGGATTTGGTCACCTTTCGTTGTAGAGAAAGACTGTGAACCTTGAGTATGATCATTCTTCCTAACATCTCCTTTAGTGTTTAATGAAGAATTTTTACAAATTTTTTTAGGTGAACTTTTCAGAGGTCATGGCATAGCTAGATTTCATAGCTGATTGCATGTGTTTTCCAAAAGTAAAACTCAAGAATTCAAGGACATGGTTAGATTTTTGACTCAGAAAAGTAATTCCACAGTTGCATTTCTGTCAGGGAGCAGCAGTAACAGTAAAAGGTCAAACAATTTCCCCACCATAGTGGCTGTTTCCTGAGCTCTTCAGAATGGAGGAAGAACTCAATGGACAAGGAGAGCACATCTGAGTGACCTCCATCTTGATGTGGATGGCCTTGGCTAGTTTAACCCACACTTTCACAAAATGAATCACATCTGATATAAACAAAGATGTGGAAGAACTAATACTATTCATGGATGGCTGCAAAAAGAGAACGTAAGTGAATGTATAGCCAGCGTCTCTCCACACATTTAGAGGGGATATTGATAGGCCGTCTACAGCTCAAGTATTCACTTACCAAACAAAGCTACAGAGCACCATCTGGAAGTTGTGGCCCACTTTTTGGGGTCGGACACGCGGTATGGCACACATATATACACACGCATACTGAAATAGAGAACGTGAAAAAGAGACATCAACAGAAAGATCGAGAAAACAGATAGATTGAGAAAACAGAGCAACCCTATCGCATTTACACACACACATAGACATACCCAACAGAATCGAACACAAAGACGCACAAATTCACTCTGAGAAACCGTGACACTCAGAGACCCCTGCTGCGTGTGAGAGCCCCCTCAAAAATCTGCATAAATACATATGCAAATGTGCGGGTCAACTGATAGACAAGTGAAGAGCGTGCAAAGGAACATATTTATCCATCTCTATGCCAAACAGATATTTTCACAAACGTGTTCAGATGAGCTTGATCGTGTTGCATTTGTCTTGTTTCGCCCTTGTAGTTCTGAACGGTTTCATGACACCCATCGTATTCAGTTCACAATGTATATCTATGCTCTCCATTGTCCTGCGCTTTCAAAAGAGGTTCATTCAGGTATTCTTTCTTGTGTTGTGCATGTGTTTTGTGAATTGTCTTCAACACAGGCACGCAAGTGAAGACAAGGCCGGCCAACCGGTTCAAACCAGTCCAAAAGTCAGCGCCTCTTTGCCTTTGGCCTAAAAAAAAATAAGAAAACAAACCTAGTGGTATTTGATATACAGGCAGCAGGTATGAGGGCTGCGTATGTGTGTGTGCATGACATCCAGTCAGATTTAAAAGAGCTGGAGTTCAGCCAAGTTGATCTAGAAATGGACAGCCACCATCAGGGTGAGAGGACGGCCCTTCCCCCTCCAGAGGTTCTCGACTTGACCCTCCGTTAACCTAAAGAACACATGCTCAGCAAGCACTGCTCTCCCTCAGCCACTTTCTCTTCCTTTACCTCATTCCTTCTTACTGTTACTTTTTTTTAAGGAACAGTTCATCTAAAAATACAAACAAAACCTGTATAACCTTATTCCTTTCACAGAACAGAAAAGGAGATATTGACTGCAGACAATTCAAGCTGTAATGAACAATGAATATGTAATGAAAATGACAATGAAGATTGTTGTTGAAACAAAATTTTCAGTAAATAACATCAGAAAATTTTGGTCTGCTCTACGCAAGTTATCACAATGCTAATTTATATAGAGTATTTTTATTTTTTTTTTCAGCATGCACAAAGTTATATTGATAATTCATATGGACTATTTTATGATACTTTTAACTTCCTTTTTTGCTCTTTCTGGACTTTTGGTCACCATTCACATTCATTGTATGGAAGAAAACAGTTCGAACATTTGATCTAAACCTCTTGTTTTACAGAAGAAAGTCAGTCAGGTGGGTTTGAAAGGATGTGGGTGAGTAACATGCACAAGTTATCGTAATGATAATTCATATGGACTGTTTTTATGATACTTTTATGGTCCTTTTTTGCTCTTTTTGGATTTTTGGTCACTATTCACATACATTGCATGAAAGAGAGCAGCGTGAACATTGATCTAAACGTCTATATTCTTGTTTTACAGAAGAATGTCATTTAGATGGGATTGGAAGAAAAGGTTATCATATTGATTATTCATATAGACTTTTTTATGATATTTTTATGGTCTTTTTTGCTCTTTTTGGATTTTTGGTCACTATTCACATTCATTGTAAGGAAGAGAACAGAGTGAAAGATCTTAACTTCTATATTCTTGTTTTACAGAAGAAATTCAGTCAGACAGATTTCAAAGGACATGCGGGTGAGTAACATGCACAAGTTATCATACTGATAATTCATATGGAATATTTTATGATAGTTTTATGGTTCTTTTTTGCCCCTTTTGGATTTTTGGTCACCATTCACATTTATTGTATGGAAGAGAGCAGCGTGAACATTGATCTAAACTTCTGTATTCTTGTTTTACAGAAGAATGTCATTCAGATGGGTTTGGAAGGACATCATCATATGGACTGATGTTTTTTTTTTATGGTAATTTTTGCCCTTTTTGGAGTTTTGGTGACCATTTACATTCAATATATGAAAAAAGTGCAACATGAACATTGATCTAAACTTCTACATTTGCGTTTTACAGAAAGAAGTCAGTCAGACGGTTTGAAAGGGCTTGCAGTTGACTAACATGCACATAGTTATCATACTAATGTTACTACTATGTTTCTGTTTTAGAGTTTCGATCACCATCCACTTTCATTGCATAAAAGAGAGCAGCATGAAATCTGTCAGACAGGTTTGGAATGACACGCGGGTGACTAAGCTCACATTTTTCGGTGTACTCTTCAACTATTTTTCAACTGAATTTCCTGTTCCATCTGTCTGGTTTCCTGACTTGTTGTGGCCACTTTTTTGTGGATGTTTCTCTCCGTTCCTGTCTCCTTCCCTCTAAAGCTCTTCAGCGAGCGAGACATAGATCATTCCGGCGTCTTCCCCCCTGCTCTATTCAGGATAAACAAAGTGCCTCAAGTTCAGGCCCCACCCCGGGACCCTTAAACAAAGCCATCTATCATGCTGTCTGGCCCGACCTGTTTGGCCACAGCCAGGGCTGCCTCAGCCTCCGAGCCCCCGCCCTGAGCACAATCCCCCCATTGTGTCCCCCGCCGGCCTCCCTGCCGGCCTCTTCTCACACCCCATGACATAGACACAGGGTTAAGTCAGGCTCCGGAGGAGAGCCAGCACCTGTGATGGGGCAGATAAAGGTACCGCCAGCTGCAGTGCATCTTACTTGAAAATGAAACACAGGTGCTGTTTTCCTAAACAGTGAAGGAATGAACTTAATAAAGTAAGCAAATGTAATATTTTGTCTGCAAAACTCTTAAAATACTTAACGCAAGTACGAAAGTACTTAGAGTGTTCTTGCATTATCGTGAGCTCTGGTACTCAAGGAGGGCGATGTAGTTAACTATATATGTGACATTAAATCAGATGTGTTATGATTCAGCTACCTAACTACAAACTTTAACAAATTTTCTCAACAAAACAAGGCATGAAATCAAACTAGCATAATTAAGAGCGTTTACGTTCACATACTTGCATGTGTGAGGTATTCCAATCTAATTTAAATATTATAGTTGTGCAATTCAACCCAAACAAATTTATCATGGCCAAATGTACACATGAAAGATTCATCATGGCACACATTGAATTACACATCAACAAGCAACCTCAATCTTCTTTCGGTTGCTAATGTTTTAGAAACACTAAATAATCCATTATGAGGCATCATGTAGCACTAATCCAACTACATTCTGTTTGGAGCGATCAATCATTTATGACCTTGGCTCATGACTGCTACATGGGAATCCAGTAGATGTTTGTTTACATTTTATGCAATGCTCATTGTCATACAAAGTTGCTATTTTAAACAGTCAGACGTAGAATAAAAGACTCTTTTAATGGTGCGCAGCTCTGTTCTGCTCTGTTTATTTCTCTAGCGACTCAGTCCTTCTTCGCCTGACGCATATCAACTGAATGAACTCATAATGGGCTAATCAAATATGCAAAATAATTGGCAATTACCTAGAGGGACTAATGGTCATTAGAATTTACAACAAGGTAATGAACTAAAGTCTGCATGTACCATGCATATTCATAAAGCAATCAAGGCTTTGAAGATTAAAGAAGTGCTTCAAATTCAAATGAGCCACAGAATATTATCAGCGAGATTCAGAGAGAGAAAGAGAGCGAGAGAGAGAATGTTTCCCAAGATAAAAGACTAAACATTTTGTTACATTCCACTTCAGTGCTTCTATTGCAGTAAAAGAGCAAAATTAAATACTCAAGTTCAAAGAATTGAACGAATTTGTTATGATCTGGTCAGTGAGCTGCGGACCGCTCACCACCAGACGTCGCTCTTGCGTTTTTGTAACGCACGGACTGCCACACTACACCCCGGACTACACTCCCCATCAGCCATTGCACTTCCCCCCCGTCCAATCAGAGACTGTATAAATACCCCGGTCTTCCTGTCACTCCTCGCCGAGTATTGAATTGTTTCTCATTCTTACAAAGCGTTTCTCCTAGTTTTCCCCGTGTCTAGTTTCCTTGTTTACCTCGTTGTTTTGATCTCTCGCTTGTCTGACCACTCTCTTGCCTAGCCCCTCTCGGATAACGTTCGCCGCTGATTTGACCCTCGCCTGTTTAAGGATTATTCTTGTCTCGCCGTCCATACACCTGTCTGCCATTGATTTACCCTGTCTGCCTGACCATGTCTTTGTCACGTCCCTTTAATAAAAGCTCGCATATGGATCCGCTCGCATCTCGTCTCATTCACCTCGTTACAGAATACTCGGCCAACACAGGATCCAGCAGCTTCACCCCGGACAATCAGCCGATACGGACACAGACAGAATTCTCTCCCGGATCAAACAGAAGACACACACACTCGAACAGTATATCCGTGAGTTTATTGCAATTTCGAATTATTCCACTCTCCCGGACTGTATAAAGATTGAGGTGTTTTGTGACGGCGTGAACCAGCCCCTCCGTGCGCGACTGAGACGCCAGGGTCCGCGCTCGTCGTTGGAGGCGTTCCTGAACTTTGCATTATTGTGTGTGGGTTCGCTGTGCACTGTGGGGGTCGCGGAGAGGGAACGCGACAACGCGGAAATGGCGACCGCGCGTCCCACTCGCAAACTAGCGGTCTTGCCGGATCACGACGCCACAAACAAGTTTGCCGCCTGGATCGCTCGAGAAATGGCGGCCGTGTCGGAGCGCGCTCATGCTATGGCGGCGTCAGCAGAGCCCGCGCACAAGATGGCGGCCGCGCCGAGCGCGTTAACGCTGTAGCGGCGACAGCGGTGCCCGTTCACAAAATGGCGGCCGCGTCGGAACGCGTCCACACAATGGCGGTGACTGCAGAGCCCGTTCACAAGATGGAGGCGAAAACAGAGCTCCTTCATGTCACAGCTGCCACTCAAGAGCCATTTAAAGGTACAGTTACATTCCCTGAGTCAAGTCAAGTTTCCAAGTCAAGTCAGATTGCAACCGTGTTTCCTGCGTCATGTCAAGTTACAGCCACCTTTCCTGAGCCACTGCACAAGATGGCTGCCACGCCAGAGCCACTGCACAAAATGGCTGCCACGCCAAAGCCTCCGCCCGCTAAAGCCCCGTCAGTCAGGCCGGCGCCCGCTAACGCCACGTCAGCCAAACCACAGCCTGCTCAGGACATCTCCGTCAAGTCACAGCCTGTTCACGCCATGTCTTCTGCTCCTGAGTCTACACCCATCATGGCCGCCCTCCCTGAAGCGGTTCCCGAGTCAAGCAAAGTCACAGCCGTGGTTCCTGAGTCAAGTCACGTCCCGCCTGACATCCCAAGATCGCGGCCTATCATGATGGCACATGTGCTGGATTCACCCCTGATGGCTGTACGGGCAGCTAAAATGGCGCTCCTTCACGTCACGGCTGCTACCCCAGGGTCAAGTCAAGCTTCCAAGTCCGGTCAAACAACAGAGTCAAGTCAAACCAAAGCTCTTGTTCTCCACGAGTCAAGCCAAGTCACAGCTGTTCCTCATGAGTTAAGTCACGTTACAGCTGTCGTCCCTGAGCCAAGTCACGTCACAGCTGTCGTCCCTGAGCCAAGTCACGTTACAGCAGTTATTCCTGAAGCAAGCCAGGCCTCTGCAGATCCTCGTGAGTCAAGCCTAGTTGTCAGGTCCTGTCATAATGCAGCTTCCGTCTCCAGTCAAGCTTCAGCGTCCCGTCAAGCTTCAGCGTCCCGTCAGGCTTCAGCGTCCCGTCAAGCTTCAGCGTCCAGTCAAGCTCCCAAGTCCAGTCAAGCTCCCAAGTCCAGTCAAGCTCCCAAGTCCAGTCAAGCTCCCAAGTCCAGTCAAGCTCCCAAGTCCAGTCAAGCTTCCAAGTCCAGTCAAGCTTCCAAGTCCAGTCAAGCTTCCAAGTCGAGCAATGTCAAGGCGGCTGTTCCAGAGTCAAGCCACGCCCCGCCTGACGGCCCAGACTCAAGCCACGCCCCGCCTGACGGCCCAGACTCAAGCCACGCCCCGCCTGACGGCCCAGACTCAAGCCACGTCTCGTCTGGCCACCCAGAGCCTTACCATGACCCGTCTGACGGCCCAGAGTCAGGTCATGCCCAGTCCCCAAGTCAAGTCACACCAGACCCCAAGTCAAGTCACATCTCGTCTGACATCCCAAGACCACAGCCTATCGGGATAGCCAGCGCCCTGGACCCACCACAACCTCCCGCTGCTGCTCTACCCTTAATGGCTATTGCCATCTGGTGTGTGTGGGCTGCACATTGTGCTTCTGGGGTCACGTCTGCTCCCAAGCCTGCTCCAGAACTCCTGTCCAAGCACAAGCCTACTCCAGAGCCCCCGCCAGTTGGAGAGGCCGCGCCAATGCCTCCTGAGGTGTCAGCTTCGGCTGTGGATCCTCCCGTGGAGGCGGCGTCCCCTACAGACTCTCTGCCTCTCCCCATATTCTCTCTACCTCCCCTGTCTCTGCTGTTTCCAGGTCCCAGGCCATAACGCGGTTTCCTGCTCCGCCCCAGCTCCCGTCTGGTCACAAGCCTGCTCCAGAGCTCCCGTCCGGTCACAAGCCTGCTCCAGAGCTCCCGTCCGGTCACAAGCCTGCTCCAGAGCTCCCGTCCGGTCACAAGCCTGCTCCAGAGCTCCCGTCCGGTCACAAGCCTGCTCCAGAGCTCCCGCTGGGTCACAAGCCAGCTCCAGAGTTTTCGCCTGGTCACAAGCCTGTTCCAGAGTGCCACTTGGTCGGAGAAGCCGCGCCAATACCTCCAGAGGTGTCAGCCATGGCTGTGGATCCTCCCTTGGAGGTGGCGTCCCCTACAAGCTCTCTGCTTCTCTCCCTTCTCTGTTTGTCTCCTCTGTCTCTGCTTTCCCCAGGTCCCAGATCGTAAAGCGGGGTCCTGTTCCGCCCGGGAGGGCCGCTGCGCCTCCTGTTCCGCCCGGGAGGGCCGCTGCGCCTCCTGTTCCGCCCTGGAGGATCGCCCCGCCTCCTGTTCCGCCTCGGAGGGCTCGGGCGACGCCTGTCCCGCCTCCGGTTCCGCCCTGGAGGGCTCCTGCGCCTCCTGCTCTCCCTCCGGCTCCGCCCTGGAGGGCTCCTGCGCCTCCGGCTCCGCCCTGGAGGGCTCCTGCACCCCCTGCTCTGCCTCCGGCTCCGCCCAGGAGGGCTCCTGCGCCTTCTGCTCTGCTTCCTGCTCTGCCTCCGGCTCCGCCCTGGAGGGTGCCTGCGCCTCACGCTCTGCCTCCGGCTCCACCCTGGAGGGCTCTTGTGTCGCCCGTCCCGCCTCCGGCTCCACCCTGGAGGGCTCTTGTGTCGCCCGTCCCGCCTCCGGCTCCGCCCTGGAGGGTTCCTGCTCTGCCGGTCCTGCCTCAATCACCGGGTCCTCCGCAGGGACCTGGCCCTCCGGCCCTTGCTCTGTCTAACCCCCGCCCCACCGCTCCCTTGGACTGTGGTTTGTTTGGAGCGTCTGGAAGCCGCTCTTTGGGGGGGGGCTATGTTATGATCTGGTCAGTGAGCTGCGGACCGCTCACCACCAGACGTCGCTCTTGCGTTTTTGTAACGCACGGACTGCCACACTACACCCCGGACTACACTCCCCATCAGCCATTGCACTTCCCCCCCGTCCAATCAGAGACTGTATAAATACCCCGGTCTTCCTGTCACTCCTCGCCGAGTATTGAATTGTTTCTCATTCTTACAAAGCGTTTCTCCTAGTTTTCCCCGTGTCTAGTTTCCTTGTTTACCTCGTTGTTTTGATCTCTCGCTTGTCTGACCACTCTCTTGCCTAGCCCCTCTCGGATAACGTTCGCCGCTGATTTGACCCTCGCCTGTTTAAGGATTATTCTTGTCTCGCCGTCCATACACCTGTCTGCCATTGATTTACCCTGTCTGCCTGACCATGTCTTTGTCACGTCCCTTTAATAAAAGCTCGCATATGGATCCGCTCGCATCTCGTCTCATTCACCTCGTTACAGAATTAATCTGCCTCTTTACGCCACTACTTGTATTGTGCTTTACACAGCTGACGTCTATACATATTATTAAATGATTATTTGCCCTCCTATTCACTGTCTATAGTCCAACACTCTGATTTAAGAGTCTTAAGTATCTTTACAGATGTGCACTGATGTTGACTTTTCTGCCCGCATCAGAATGTGTTCTATTTCACAGTGTAGCAAAACTACAGATGTCGATCAACTCCAGTGCAACCAACTGACCCAAACGAAATCAAGTTTGCATGCAAAAGCGTGAATAAAGAGGTAAAAAATAAAATCTAGATGGAGACAGACAACAAGAGACAGAGAGAGACTTTCAGGGAACCATGACCCTAGACTCAGACAGTGAGGGGCCTCTTGGGTCTTTATCTCATTCTATAGAACACAGATAAGACACACCAGCTGCAGACCACACACACATATATTGAGTCCACCATGTTATAACAATACCTCGTCCTTGTCCAGAAACAGAACAGCAAAGCACACGCTTTATACCCATATTTGATGTTTTTTTGCGAAAATAAAGCCAAATCAAAGCTAGTACAGTATAAAGCGTGTACTGTATATTTTATATTACCTATAATATATCAGCACAGAGCTGCAGGCGCTTTTGTATTCCCAAGGCAAACACTAAATAGAAATGTCTGCAGTTCAGCTGGCTGGCCACACTCACACACAAACACAGCTGTACACAAACGCACACACAGGTGAGTCAGAATATCACATGCTCCTGACAGATCTGATGATTGCATAGCTTAATGCTGAAAGAGTTGTGTGCCAAAACACCATCAGTAAACAATATGGAGATGTGTGCATGTGTGTCCACAATAAATGTGTTGTCATGCAAGCTGTGTTATGCAAACACCATTTGCTTCACTGTACTAAAGTATCAGTTTTAGCAATTATAAGCATTTTTTGCACTTTCAAATGGAATTTTTAAAAGCACTAATGTTGATTGTTCATGAGGTCATAAACCTGCATGTTTAATAATTATACGAGAATGTAAAAATGCAAAATAGAATGCATGTCGCACTGCAGGGCACTGCTGTTAGTTGTTGAAATGCCATGTCAGCTACAAATATATAAACTTCACCACAATACACGTTCCCGCCTGCTCTGTGCCAATGTCCTGCCATATGCCCACTGAAAGGGAACCCCTTGGCAGCGTCTGCCAAGTCAAACGCGCTGTCATGTTGCGTCGAGACAGACTCAGCAAACCACACACAAACACAGACACATGCACTCTCGCTCAGACTCTCATAAATAAACTAATCAGCCACTTTTTTCTATTAAAGAAACAATATTAAATCACTAACAGCATCAAACAACTCAGGAAAATGTTACTGCACAAGGCTAGAGGATGAAGAGTTTAGTTCTCAAGTAAATATCAACTCAAAATGTTTGAGTTCATATTGAAATCACTGACAAATCTGAGTGCAATTTAAACCATTGTTGAGATCTCTTCTGAAACTCCAATAGAGCAAGGGGTTTTTCTCAGGAGAAAAGTAGAAGACTTCAGTACAAGTCTTTATTTGCTCCATTTATTTTTTTTGCTATGTAGGACAAAAAAAGATCAAGATATTAAAAAGATTTGTCATTTCTGATCTTTCTTTTTTAAGCAAAGCCTGTAAAGCTCCTCAGTAATGGTGCACTATTGGGGATCCCCAAACTTCCTGTCTCCCGTTCCACTTGCTCTCCTTCAGCTAATGATCCATAACTCTCTCCGGTAAGAGAATAGTGGATCAGTGCCAAAGACATCAAGACACCCAGGCCAAGAACACCAGAAGACACCGGATAACATAACAGAAAGAGTCCATTTCGTCGCGATTTAGTAGTTACACGCAGTTAACGTGCAATGTAAATATGACCTGCACAATAAAATGTAATAGTTAACTCATCATCAAAGTTCTTCTCCTTGGGTTTACATGATGAAGAGCCGCCTCTAAAGTCTGCAGGGACCAGGAGACGGTACAACGCTTATTAAACAACAATACGAGACAGGATCACCTATATCAGCCTCAGAGAAAATGGCTTCACATGGATGTACTTAAGAAAATAACCCCAGAGAGATAAGGGGGCAGGGGGAGGGAGGGAGGTCTGCAGAAGGGGGTTATTGCCTGAGCTCATCGTCTGGCCGCTCGGGGGCATTCAGACTTGAATAAAATGGGGGTGTGATGGGGTGTTGTTAAGGGGGGGTATTAAAAGCTGCTGTGTCCACATGCATATCTTAAATTGTTTATCATGCAAATTTCTCCAAGCGTGAACCTTTAACGGATTCACCATTTACAGCCGATACAGAATTCCATCTGTTGTGACGGACATCTGCTTGCACGACGCGACCGCAGACGGAAGATCACGCGTGTGCTTTACATGTAATGGCGAAACCGTGTGACCTGTCTGGACCGGACGTCCTAAGAGATGCATTAAAAAATACTTGCACTTTATTTCATGTTGTCCTTGGTACAGTGTAATTAATTATACAAGTAAGTACTGAGTAATATTAATCATGTAGGGTTAGATTAGGGTTCATTTTAGGGTTAGTTGCATGCAGTTATGCATAAGTTGTTACAATGGGACATGTAACAAGGACACATGAACCCAAATAATACATGTATGATCAGACTGACTGCTCAATTGGATTGAAAAGCCTTCATGTAAAAACCTCAGTTGCTTGACTGAGCTCGATCTGAAATTCAAAAAATTTCTTATGCACCTACGCAGTGCCATGATGCATATGTTTATATGCGTTTTATGTCATACGAATGTGTGGTTAGTGGATGAGAATGAATATTTACTAATATTCACTTTAAAAAAAACTTTTAATGTAAATGTCAGCTTTGTTTTTAGATATGGATCAATGCAAAATGACGATTATAGTCTGGGCAGATCTGATGGTATTATCACGGTTGCTATCTTTGGTTCCCAACGTGGCAACTGGGCACTGAGCATGTGCTAAAGATTTGTTCATAATACTATGTAATGCACATGTAAATGAATATGTGAACATTTAGGGTTCATATGCCTGGACCACAAAACGAGTCTTAGGTAGCACGGATATATTTGTAGCAATAGCCAAAAATACATTGTATGGGTCAAAATTATCGTTTTTTTATTTTACGCCTTAAATCATTAGGATATTAAGTAAAGATTATGTTTCATGAAGATATTTTGTAAATTTCCTACCTTAAATATATCAAAATTTAATTTTTGTATAATAATATGCATTGCTAAGAACTTAATCTGGACCATTTTAAATGTGATTTTCTCAGTACTTAGATTTTTTTGCACCCTCAGATACCAGATATTCAAATAGTTGCATCTTGGACAAATATCCTAATCAATTCTATCCTAACAAACCATACATCAATGGAAAGCTTATTTATTCAACTTTCAAAGAACTGACTCTTATGACTAGTTTTGTGGCCCAGGGTCGCAAATTTGTCTGCCACAATCCATGCTGCATCCCAGTGGAAGCAATTTTAAACTGTAATCCTAAAACATTAGTTTGCATACTAGCAGATGTACTGTAAATGCATAACTGCTACATAATATCATAATATGTGCTGCATGTTTTTCTTCATTCCGGATACGCTGCGGTCAATGCAAAGGGAAACGCTTTCTCATAATTAGAAAAATGACTAGAATCAGTAACAATCTGTGGCAGGCCTTGTCTTGGACAGCTGAAAATGATTTTCTTTTCCTTTTTATCAGCATGAATGTACCACTCTCCAGCTATACATTTACTGGAGTGAGATATGACCTTGTGAAAACCACACTAAACGTGGCAACATCTGCGAAAGCCACATGAGAGAACTGAGAGAATGTCCATTCATACTGGCACTATTTTCATCTACTATATAGTCAAGCACTTTTTTCCTCAAAAAAAAAAAAAAGTACTAATCTCAGAAAATGTTAGGGTGTAAAACCATGAGCTAGAAACGTGTTGTCCATCAAGGCCTTCCAATTAGAAGTTTCGACTTTGCAAACTCTCTCATAGATTTGCTCCAACCCAAACATCTGTTACTCTACCTGTTAAATTCTCCTGCTTGGGCCGTAATCCATGCGGCGTGGAGGCTAAATGCTCCTCTCCGTGGGGCGAAACTTGAACTGCCACCTCCACTGGGACGCAGGCTCGCCGCAGGCCTGCGGGTGGAGGCGACGGTGGCAGGTCTGAACCTTTGTCCATGCATAGGCGTCCTTGACATTGCCTGCGTTTGTGGTCGATGAACACCAGGATATCAGCCAAAGGAAACCTGGAGCGGCACTGACCACAGGTGAGGAGGTCCTGATCCCCTTTAGGGGTGGATGGTTCCGATCCGGGATGGCTTTCCCCGTCCTCTGGGATATCTGCCGTCACGGGCTCAGCTACGGTAGGAAAAGCAGAAAGGGAGGTGTGAGAGATAGAGGAATAACTTCCTGTAATATCTATACTGAAACCTGATAATGACTTGATAAGTGCTAATTATATATGCACCGTAAGTGATAATCATATTCATTTCCATATAAATGGAAAAGGTGTTGAAATTTGCAGTGGTGATAGAGGTGTTATATGTCATATGTAGTCAGGTGTCATATGGATTTATACAGACTGATTTTATACCGTTTTAGTTACTATGCATAATGCAAACATTATGAGTACATTGCTTTTGAATATTCTCTGATATGAATAGTAACAGCAATAAAAAATGTTAGACAAACATCCAACTAAAACATTTCAGGACAAAATGTTTCACAAATGATCTTTTTGTGCTAACATTTTGAGAACGTTATTAGAAAACCTTTCCAGTTCTGAGAAAGATCCCTGTTATTCGGGATGCTAAAAGACACAATAATATTCATATTCATAACATTTTCCGGGGCTACAATACATCAGCACAGCATATGTACCAGGAGACTTTGAAATCTATCCATTATTGCAATGCTGACACTTCTATCAGAGGAATACTGACAGTCAATGAAAGGCAGATGCAGAGAAGATGAGAAACCAAAGACGGAGAGCAAAACAGTGGTTGCCCAGTAATGGTAAAGAGGAGGGGGTTGTTCGCTTTAGTTGCATGACCCTGTTCATTATCCTGCCAATCTCACGTCTTAATGAACCCAACACCTCAGAGAATCAAAAAATAGATTCTAATTTGACTTCAAGATGATTGGAACCCATTTAGTTAAAAGTGCTGGAATCCTCTGAACTGAGGTTAGCTATTGAGGGGAGTATATGGGGTAGTTCCCAGAAGGACAGCCAGAACATATGAAAGAGCAATCAAAACCACATCATGCGTCTGAACTGGGCTGAGGGAGATTGTTGCCATCGGTGGTAGGTTAACCCTAATTCTGTGTCAGGTCATGTGGGATAAAAGGTAGGGGCGACAATACGAGAACTAAAAACATGTTCCAGTATTTTAATCAATCCTCTTTCACAGCTTTTTTTTTTCTTTCAAGGCGTGCTCGGAAGACGCACAGTTCTGTGTTAACATTATGAACTGAAACAAAGCCTCAGATCAGACCATGTGTTGGACAAACAGGTGTAATTTAAACCTCCTGTGAACCATTAGGACAGTTTGCAAATATAACATTTGGAAACTAAAATATCAAAATCACCACCACTGTTAAAACATTTGAAATTAGTTCATATGATTTCGTATTTTATAACATTTTTTAAACATGATAAACTCAAATTGTATACAAAAAAGACATATGGGTCAACAACATGGTGCTTTTTTCATTTGAATATATAAAATATTAAATAATTGTATATTCTTTGTGTATTCAAGGTGCAAGAAAAGTATTTGTATTTTGTAGAATCAACATGAATAGAACATTTTAAACATAAACAAGTACATAAAAGATGTTTTAAACTAGATCTTTAACAGATTTATACTTTTTATCATCTCATGCTTTATGACATGCTTTATCGTTGACTCATATGTCCTTCAAAGCAATGTTTACATTAAAAAAAAAAAAAAAAAAAAAAAAAACACTTTAAATGTATTTCGAACGGGAAATGTGTGGGTACACTTAACAGATAAAAAAAGGCTGGGCTCAAGTTCAAGTTCACCTAGTAGTGTCTCATCTTGAATGAAGCATCATTTGTTAATTTTCTGCCCCCTAGCGGTTACGCATTGCAACTCGTGTCACGCAATGCCGTATCGGTGCTATTAGAACACGTTGGAACGCGATTTAAAATACAGACATAAAACCAAACTCTAATAGATCAAGTCTAACTTCACGTTCATATCTATTACATGTAGGTTTTCTCATTTATAATCGCCTTTATGTTTGTAAGACTTTGACGCGCAACACTTGAGGTGATTTGAGAGCGTCGCAGGGGGGTTATATGATAGATGCATAAAACCATGTTTGTAAATCCAATGGCAAGGATAAAACTAATACAAATTGGGTTCCACTTCATAACAAACCTTTTTTCACTAAATAACAAACCTTCGTTATTTATATTCCTGTTTAAATTCTTGAAAAGACCCGAAGGAGGAAGTTGAGGAGAAAAAAAAAAAACACTTTCTGAAATCAGCTTTTAAATGCACTTGTTTAGTTTTTGAAAATAAATATTATATGTTAGCTTAACCCAAAATCGTAGGCTAATACACATACAAAACTAATTTGTAAATTTAAAGCCAACATTGAAGCCCAAGGAAAGCTCTAGTTTGGACTTTTAAAATCCCTCATGGGAAAGTTAACTTAGAGCTTAATTTTCCTTTTAAAATGATTTAAATGCTAATAAATGACGTTTAATTTACTTCATACACACATGTGCACACAAATGCATATCAACCTTAACGAGTTGCGAATCATTGCGAAGCGCAACTCAACAGCAAAACGCGCTTCGTTCCATCTTAAGAGACGCACCTTCGTGAACTCTGTTAAGAAAACTTATTTATATGAAATGCATTTAAGAAAGAAAAAGAAGAACTCATCGTAAACTTACGCGAAAACTCCCGTTTGCTTAAGTGCTGGGGTTTGCCCTGCTTGCGGCGAGACATATTGGACACGGTCTCAGCTGGGATCACATTGGGAAGAGCCAGAGTCTTTAGAGAGTCCAGAGTAAAAATCTTCTTCAGCGATGCATCGGGTATCCCACATGAATTAAAGAGAATAGTACAGAAGACGCGCGTGTAGAGGCAAGACGCTTGCGTTGGGCTTCATGGTTTCTTGGAGAAGAACACAAGACAGGAATGGAAAGTAAGCGAAGCCCCCTGAGCTGCTGCAAGTTCAAGTGCGGACGTGACGTGCCAGCGAACTTGACCGTCCAGAGGTAGATGATGGACATGGATCTGCTAAACACAAGCAAGAGGAGGACGGCTGCGAGTGGGAGGGGGTGAGTCTCATAAAAACCAATGATGGGCTGCATGTGAACCATAGACCCCAGCAGCCAATGGGCAGAAAGAGAGAGAGAGAGAGAGAGAGAGAGAGAGAGAGAGAGAGAGAGAGAGGGAGAGGGAGAAGGGTGTCTGTTTAGAATAGAACCGAAAACACGAAAGCATATAGGGGGTCAAAATGACCCTTTGGATCCAGTGGTTTTCTTCAAATAAACTGCATTTTCTAAATTATAATACATGTGTCAAATCAAAATGCAAATTTGATGGTAAGTTTCGCAGATGTATATGATTAAGGTTCAACATTAGTCAAACAAAACGTGCACCTTTCGTTTCTAGTGTTAATTTTTATTTATTTATTTTTTAACCGCTTGCTTTTAAGTGAACAAGAAACAGAACCACATACTTATTTATTACTATTTTTCTATTTTCAACGTTTTAATAGTCCTTAACAAATCTATCTGTTCTTGCTGTTGTGCAAACTCTGCATCCTGGCGCCGTTCTAAGAGCCTTGAAGGAGTTCCCACATATGCAGGACACTTGTTGGCTGCTTTTTTGCTCTTCAGTCCATATGCACAGCTATATTTTGGCCACAACATTCATTTCAAGCATTTAAACAGAAGCTTTTGGATCAAAAGGTGTTTTGGATTATTAGAAGCATTTATTAAATCAGGTTTGGCAGACTGTGTGAAAGAGGCCTGATGAAGTGATGTGATTACTTTTTAGATAAATAATAATAGTAATAATAATAATAATAACAAACAGTGAAAACTCAATAGCTTGAGACAAAATTTCGTAGAAAATAAATAAATAAACGAATAAATAAATAAATGTCAAGACAAAATATGAAATTCACTACAAAAATAAAATATATAAAATAATAATAATAATAATAATAATGATAATAATAAAAAAAGAAAAGAAAAAAAAGAGAGAAAAAAATAACAAAACCAAATTTTTAATCCATGGAGTGTCAAAAAGAAATCATCTCAAGTGTTGTGTACAATTTCGCCATCTAGTGTTCGGTGTTCTATGTTCAGTGACTCAATAAAAAAGTATTAATTTATTGTCTACACTGTAAAAAACAATTTGCTGAGTCAACTTAAAATAATTTGTAACCTGGCTGCCTTAAAATTTTAAAGTTCAGTCAACTCAAAAAAAGTTTATTCAAATGTTAAATTATACTAAGTGACAACTTAGATATTTGATTTGAATCAACTTAAAAGTTTAAGGCAGCTGGGTTACTTACCCATCTGTTAAGTTTAGCAAACACATCTAAGTCGTTACTTAGTACAACTTAACATTTCAAGTTGACTAAACTTATTTTAGTTGACTGAACTTAAAATTTTAAGGCAGCAGGGTAACACATTATTTTAAGCTGACTCAACAAATTGTGTTTTTTAATTTTTACAGTGTATTCCATCAATGGCGAAAAGCTGAAGTTTAAGGAGTTTAAAGAGTAAAACCAAATAGACCTACCAATAATCTTCTAATTTTTTATTGGATTACGTGTTATTGAATTGTGAGTTGTTTTGCAAATCTTTGACTTTCAGTAAGAATACCACACTATTGTATTAATATTAAGACGTTTTGGAATAATATACTTTTTTGTCTTTTGTTTGTATTGTATTTATTTAATTGTACATATTTATTTTTCTTTTGTTGTCGATGCTATTCAAGTCTCTAGGTCTTGTGTAGGTCTTGTTCTAATATAGTAATATATTAGAAATTTGTTCAAATAAAAAAAATGCTTATACTTGCGTCCATAATTCAACATTCTAACATTAATTATCTTTTGTCTAAATACTGACAAACGCACGAACAAAAGTAAGCACAAACATAGGATGAAAATCATGTATGCTGACCACAAGGAGCGCTTGTCATCTTGTTCTTTCTTGACACCGCAGCGCCATCGTGCGTCAAGACGCGCAGCTGCACCTCAGACTGGGATGGGCAGAGCAGCGCTGCTCCGCGCAGAAGAGCAGACGGATGTCATTTATGGAATAAATACATTGGGATTTATTAGGTAGGTGATGCTCCGTGTTTTATACACTAACCACAATTTTGATGAACATATTCGGTTTTAATTTTATGAGCAAATATTTTGCATGATGGAAACGAGTAATTGGCTGTCATGAGCTCTAGAGACGACCGATCCGGCCTATTACGGACTAGAGGTCTCTAACGGCGTCTGATACGTGATGAAAACAGCAGCACGCTTATTTAAATACATTTAGGCCTATACCTGCGTCGATTTATAGGCTTCACCTCACGAGCGTGATATATATGGTTAGTGTAAATAAATGCGCACCGCTACGTATAAAAGAAGCGTGTATTGAAATATACGCTGGGTGTATATAGTGAGCGACTGTCTCTTAGAATAAACATCAGATCTGTCATTACCGGTGCAGAACAAGGCCAGTGCTTGAAGGCAGAGGCGGAGACTGACGCTCCGTTCACACGCAAATGATGCGCTGCTTCTTTAGATGATGATGCTGCACATATGCATATAAGGTGATTCTAAACTATATTTCAGCTCAAATACTAAAAAACACGCTACATTTTAATAAAAGAAAATCAGGCTTATTTATTCATTTATCCATTCTAGAAAGTAGACATTTTTCGCATTACGGAAATGAGAATGGAAATTCTAGCATTACAGTTAACGGGAAGTCTGCAGATGGACTAAAATGACATGAAAATGTTTTGTTAATTGGTCTCATTTTTCTGATGCATCATCTTCCTGATACGCTCCCTTATTTGTCTCTTGTGGATTGCTACAGTCATATTGAGTCATATCACTTGTCACTATGCAGTGTCTCAGGGTTGGCCAGAATGCAGAATTGAAGATCTGACTCCCGTTGTTCAAATCATGATTTTGACATATAAATTGAACTGAGCTCATTCATTCTGTGGCAAAGTAATTCCAGCTGCAATTTCATCACAGGTCCCATTCTCAAAAATGTAGTGTTTCTCCACTTTGGTCCACAGAAGTTAATTTCTTAAAAGGGTCATTGGATGCAATATTCACTTTTAAATGTTGTTTGAACATAAATGTGACCCTGGATCACAAAACATCATCTGAAAGCTGAATAAATAAGCTTTCCATTGATGTATGGTTTGTTAGAATAGGACAATATTTGGTCGAGATAAAACTATTTGAAAATCTGGAATCTGAGGGTGCAAAAAAATCAAAATATTGAGAAAATTGCCTTTAAACTTGTCCAAATATAAGGTTCGTAACAATGTATATTACTAATACAAAATTAAGTTTTCATATATTTACAGTAGGAATTTTACAAAATATCTGTTTTTTTTAAATCCCTATAAATAACCCCTTTCTCAAATCAAGCCATTCTCAAATTCTTGGCTGTGTGACCCCATGATTCTTGATTGACATGGCCGTCTTACCTTAAATTCGCCCTGAGTGAGCTGAGTGAACTGTAAATTGTCCGCCATTGTTTCGATGCCAGAGCAGGAGTAGACAAGAATGTCTCCTAATCAGTTGAGGTGTTTTGTTGTTGGATGTAATAATGAACATAGCAGTTGTCATTTACTCCCGACATCTGAGTCGCTGATAACGCAGAGGATTACTTTTGTTTTTGAAGGGAATGCACCCCTAAATGTGTGATTGTGTAAAACATTTGTGATCCAGCTTCACTTACAGAGGAAATGAGTATGCAGTTTTTTTTTTGTTTTTTTTTTATATGAATCTTTACAAATCGCCTTTCCTTATAATGTGTTAGTTAGCAAGTTCCACGGCTAAATGCGGATAAAGTTTACAGTCTCAAAGAAAACCACTAGTCACCTGACGGCAGAGAGGGGCGGGGTGAGCAGAGCTCATTATCATATAAAGGGACATGCACCAAAACAGCTTGCTGTGAACAGAGCTGTTTTTGACAAGATAAAAAGGATGTTGTTTTACACTACCACTGAGAAATTTTATCCAAGGTATGTTATACACTTTTCATTAAGACCCTAAAGAATCATATCAACTTGTGGAAAATGGGCATCCGATGACTGATGAAAAAAATATATACGTTTAAGCACTCATTCAACATGGTATCATTCAAATGGTAAAACGATGGTACTGTCAGGTAGCCTACCAAAAAAACATTGTAATGCCATTTTAATTTTTGTTTGCTGTTGATGTTTTGATACAGTACAGAGTCGTTCACAAGCAATGACTTCTTGGCTTCATCCCAAGAAAAGAGGACTTTTTCACTATGTTTTAATCGATCATAGGTATATCAGTGCTCTTTAGTTCGCTGTGTACTAAAAGTATCTGAAACAGGAATGAGAACACGTTTTAAATGATTCGTTGTGTGAGTAAGGAGTCAGGTGTTTGAATTATTTGCGAGCCACTGATTCAAACAAGTTTGATTTAATAAACTGGTTCAAAAGATTCACTGAGAAGTGGCGGTTTAAAAGAACTTGTTTACGAACAAGACATCATGAAATTATTCTCAGGGTGTTTTTGTTATTGCACTGGCTTCCAGTAAAGTATCGAGTTGAGTTCAAGATTTTGCTACTCACATACAAGGCACTTCATAATCTTGCACCTCAATATCTCACTCAACTTCTTCAGGTTTACACCCCTTCACGTGCTCTTAGATCCTCATCTTCAATTTCTCTTGTGGTACCTCGGATTCGATTAACTACTATGGGTGCCAGATCCTTTAGCTATGCTGCCCCCTGCTTATGGAACTCTCTTCCCCTTGATATCCGCAACAGCGACTGCTTGGTGACTTTTAAAAAACGTCTTAAAACGTATCTTTTTATACAGGCTTTTTAATAATATGTTTTTCAGTCTTTATTGTATTTTATTTTTAAATATGAAGTGTTTGTTGTTTGTTTTGTTTTGTGTAGTAATTTTGTATTTTTTATTAATTATTCTTCCTATCTGTGAGGTGACCTTGGGTGTTTTGAAAGGCGCCGTTAAATAAAATGCATCATTGTACGCTTTTTCATTGATATAATTCTAATCACCACTAATTTTAGTTTTTTTTTCCCCCTTCACTGGTTAAAAGACACATTTATAATTGCTCAAAATATTGAAAGCCTTAAAGAAGAGACACTGAGTTCATCCTTTTAGAAAGGAAAGAGGTGCATTGTTTAAGTTGTTAGAGGAGTCAGCTGCTTGTCTGGTGCTGCAATAAATTATCCAATTTTTTCAGGAATGAGGGAATTCATTTCCACAGGGTGTATTTAGTCTCATGGACTACTCTTTAAATAAATCAAACTTATAGAAAGCATAGTTCCAAAAGCCCCATTTATTGTTATTGTGTTGTAGTTAAGACTAGGCATTATCAGCTTATGTGCGGTATTTGCTGATAGTGACTCATGTTGTACAGTAGATACATTATTTCCTCTATATACCTCATGCAAGTTGAGTTGAGCTTTTCTAATTAATTGACCAGAATGTAACTGAACTGTTAGCAATAGTTCTTCTCTGACCTCTCAACAGAATGACCTAAAGAGAGAACAGGAGGAAAAGAGGAGGCCTGGTTCAGTCAAGATGAGTTTGACATCCTGGTTCTTGGTGAGTGGTGGGGGAACAAGGCACCGCCTTCCCCGGGAAATGATCTTTGTGGGACGGGACGACTGTGAGCTTATGCTACAGGTAACTTGATCACTTGACTATACACAAGCAGGAGAATGTCATTGTCGCTTCAAGGTTAGAGTCAGCTCTCCCTGGATCCATAACTGTGCATAGTGTATATGACACTTTCCATGAATAGGGTATCATGTTTTGTGTTCGATAAGCATATCATATAATCTAACATAAAATTAACATACCATGAAAAGTAGGCAAACCAATAAATGTGTCAAATGTCTGTCATGCACAGCCAATCAACCTTGTTTTCCAAAACCAGTGATCGTTTAATTTAACCCTGTATTTTAGAAATTGTAATATTTATGCTCTTTATTGCTGGATTGTAAAAAAGGATACGTTTAAAATATATAAAAAGATTTTTATATCTTTTTTTTTTTTAATTGGTTGTTATGTGTGTGTTGGATTTTTACTTGTTTGTTTTATTAGGTAAAGCGCCTTGAGAAAGGCGTTATATATAAAAATAAAGTTATTATTATTAGTAACCATCAAGTAAATGTTGTATGAGAGTTTCAGCCAATATTTTGTACTATTTGTGTGAAGTGCCATGCAGAATTCTTTAGAGAATTCAAAAATAATTTCCTCCTGTCTTCACCTAGAATTCCACAAACTTGTTATGCAGCATATTATTTATTCCCATTATCCATTATCTTTTCTTTAAATCCCAGTCTCGTAGTGTAGACAAGCAGCACGCCGTCATCAATTATGAAGTAGCCACAGATGAACATAAAGTTAAAGACCTGGGCAGCTTGAATGGGGTGAGAAATGTGTCCAGTCATAATAGATATTCATTATGTCTTCGCTGGTATGATGAAAAGCATATGGTGACAGCTGACCTCCTTTTCTCTCCTGTAGACATTTGTTAATGATGTACGTATACAGGAACAGCAGTATATTACTTTGAAAATGGGTGACAAGCTACGGTTTGGCTATGATATCCTTTCAGATGTAAAATGAAGCACATTTTAATTGTTTAGTTTGTTACACTTTAGTTGGTTTGTACAATGCATTTTAAAAATGACAAAAGTATGTCATATGTAAATACTATATATTTGGACCAATTCTATCCATGCATTTGCATTTCTATATATTTTGTTTTCTCCTTAACCCATCTTACATACCAACCTATTTACTGTGGTGCGTGGAGAATTACATGTTCCAGAGGAAGCGCTGAAGGTAATAAAAATGCAGTAACGCAAAATATTAAGCAGCAATGTTTCTTGAACATCAAATCAGAATGATTTCTAAAGAATTATGTGACACTAAAGACTTTGGTAATGATGCTGAAAATGTAGCTTTGCCATGAAGGAAGAAATTGCATTTTAAAATATATTAAAATACAAAATAGTTATTTTAAATGATAATAATACTTCATAATATTACTGTATTTACTGTATTTTTTATAAAATAAATGCAGCCTTGGTGAGCATATAAGATTTCTTTCAAAAACCTTTGATTGATTACAGACTTTAATCTTTGTCAATATGTGATTAATATCAGGCCTGTATTGTTGACTTTCTTACTTTCACGTACATGGACAGCATGAAAAGTTCACCAGTCAACTCCAGTTAACCAAGAAGCCTTCACCATCTGGGGAAAGCACCAAAAGCCCAGAGGTCAAAGGGGCAGATGGAGGAAAAGATGCTGAGGCCAGACCTTTAGAACCACCACCAAAACCAGAAGAGAAGTTGTCAGGTGAGTAGAAGATGGGTTGAATGTGAGTTTACAAAGAGTTACATGTAGCTTACCAAACTCAAAACATCTCAAATTTTCAACAGGAGACATAGCTGTGTTCCACAGAGGAACCCCTCTTTATGGACAGCCATCTTGGTGGGGGGACGGGGACGCAGATGATGAAAATTCTGGGAAGCACGATGCAAAGGCCTCTGAGCAAAAACAAGTTAGATGTGAAGCAGGTAGGATACACTTGCAATAAAGGGTACAAAAGCTGTCACTGGGGCAGTACCCTTTCAAAAGCTAGTAGTATGTTGCATTAAGATAATAATATGAGGTACTAATATGCACCTTTTAGGGGTAAATAAGGCACAAAGGTGCACCTTTTGAAGAGGTACTGCCCCAGTGACAGCTACATTGTTGTCTAGTTCATTTGGTCTGATTTCATGAATTTGATTTCGCTTGCTGATGTTATGCATTCATGCAGGCCGTAAGGACACTGCAACAAAGCCGCCAGTAGGACCAGGAGCCACAACACAGAATTTAGGAACCCAGGAGCCAAGCTATTTTGAGATCCCCTGTAAGGAGACTCCTCCAGTAGGGGGAGACACAGGAGAAAGCCTCCCTAATAGTTCAGAGGCGGTTGCGTCAGCTTCCACAATCCCTGCATCGGAGGGCGGAGCACATGGACATGCATCCTTCACTATTGAGTTTGACACAGTGGCTTTTGGGAAGGGTAAAGAGCGAGCTTCAAAGAGCACTCAAGACCATCGACAGAGGCCGAAACGAGGGGCAGGGGAGGAGTTGTGTGCGTTGCAGGCCGCCATGGTGGCAGCAGAGGTAAAGGTAGCAGACTGGCTGGCACAGAATGAGCTGCCACTTGCTCGCTCTGAATCCGTTGCTGAGGATGACGGAGACAGCGTGAAGAGTGATGTCCCGGTTCAGCTGAAGAGCCTTAGAGGTTCGTTCGTTTTGTTCAGAACACAAATTAAGATATTTTTGATGAAATGCAATGCAACCACTTTCAAAACCCCAAAAGGTAGTAAAGACATCATTAAAATAGTCCCTGTGACATCAGTGGTTCAACCTTAATTTTATAAAGCTACGAGAATACGTTTTTGTGTGCAAAGAAAACAAAAATAACTTTATTTGAGATTTTTTTTTCTTTGACTGACATGGAAGAAAATAAATTGTTGTTGGCATCACTTTGAAATTGCCTTACTAAATGACACCCTTTAAAAAGTTTATAAATTTTTATTTAGAAATGAAGAATACTTTATTGAATGAAAGAATTGCATTTTGTGTATTTTTGAATAAATTAAGAGATGCTGACAATAAATGAGTGAAATATCTTTGACCTATGAATGATAAAATGCCTTCTGGACACTGTTGGCTGCAGTCACCGGTGACTGGTCATGTGCTTTCGACCATCCTTCTGTATGTTTCTCTCTCTCTTTTTCAGGCAGTAAACATGAGGATGGCACACAGAGTGACTCAGAGAATGCATTGGGAGAGCAGCTCAGTAGCCGGAGGGCGTTTCTGCAGGAGCGTTATAGAGGAAGGCAGGGCGTGCAGAGGACAGAAGGCCCTTTCTGTGGGAGGGAAGATCTCTTCCAGCACAAACCATCATCTGCAGCTAAAAAGATGGCACCGGTAGGGGGTGAAGTTGGCAAAACAGCTCAACGTTCTTCGCCACAGAAAGCCAACGTGCCCAGAGAGCAAAGCACTGGGTCTCAAGAGACTTCAAATAGGGGACATATAGATGACCAAAGCGATAGAGGGACCTACACCATTGAGCTGGAAAATGGCAATGCTGAGGAGGAAGAGGCCAGGCGTATGATTGATAAGGTAGACCTGCAGAAGTACAGAAATTATGTTTTCTTACATTATATGTTTGAAGATGTCGAACTTGGAGTCCTTTGTAAAATGGCAATGACTATTAGCTGCTGATATGCAAAAATGATTCTGAATGTGTTATGTTTTAGGTTTTTGGGGTGGAGGATAACCAAGCTCTGACTAAACTGCGTTTTCCAAAACACCAGAGAGACAGAGGAACCATCTGTCCAAGATCTGGAGCCATGGAAACCAGACAAGCTGGTTATGTTGGTGCAGAGGTATATCAGTAATAATTGGCATTCTATTCTGAAAATATTATAAATTCCTTGAAGATATTCCATATCAGTTTTAAAATATACTTTGTAGACTTAATAGAACCACAAAGCTTTCCAAGTTGTCTCAATCATTTGTTTCTCAGATTAAAAAAAGTACTGTCTATTCTTATGTTAAGGTTCTACCAGATGACTTGGTTGTAGTAGGAGGTCCAAGGTGGGTCTCACAGTGGGCTAGTCTAGCTGCAAGTCATATACGGACTGATCCCGAGGGATCCGGAGCTGAACCCACTATCCTTTGCACAGAAGAAAAAGGTTCAAGGCCTGTCAAACATCTCATAAAACACTTTGGTTTTGTATTACAGTTCAATTTTAACAGATCTTCTTTCTTTGCAACAGCTGATATCAGTGCATCTGAACGTAAAAGAAGGACCCTCCCGCAGCTCCCCTCTGAAGACACTGCTATGGATCCACTGCCTCCTGCTATGAATCCACATAGCCAATCCAGACGAAAAGCTCCTTCATCTGAGAAACAGGATCTAGAGCTTCAGGAAAAAGTAGATCAGATCAATAGAATCTCTAAAACTGGGCAAAGAGTTTCAGGAATTGCCTCCGCTAGCACAGAGGTAGATCGGTCCAAAGTGAACAAGCCAACTCCGCCCAGAATCCAGAGTAAAGTCGGTCAACAAGGAGCTCAAGCTAGACAGACCGAGAAGAAACAAGATGATGGGAAACGAAAGAAAGGAGATGAGGACCGAGAGAAGACAGGGAAGCCGCTACTGAGGCAAGAGAGCTTTACAGTGGAACGGCCGAGTGTTAATGTTCCTCTAGAGCTCATACCTTGCATCGATGGGCCTGGTGCCTCAACCCAGCCCAGGGTTGAGCCCATGGGAGTCATCAGTGAGGGCATTGATGCTGCCACCATGTTAAAAGACTCAGAGGCCGTGGCTGCTTTTCTGGAAACCACTTTATCAGACCTTGCAGATCCACCGAGCTACTCCCTAGAGGGATCTGTCTCACCTGAATCTGACATTGATACAACAAGCACGGTCAGCCAAGCTGGAGGAGAAGGAGGCCGTAAGACAGCCCAAAGGAAACGATCAGCTGGAGGTCCAGGCCGTGAAACAACCAATAAAAACATCAGTGCCACCGAAAGGAAAGGCAAAGCTCAGCCCTCTGGCTCAGCTGGTTCCAGAGCTTGGACGTCTCTCGACCTGACAGATGATGACTTGAGCTCTTCTCTTACCCAGGATGCTACAATAAAACGACCTCAGGCCCGGGGTCAAAATACCAGCTCTAAGGTAGAGCCAACAAGTGGCAAAACCAGAGGAGCAAAGACGGCCGTAGCTCCTGCACCCACCAGCTCTAAACCAACCACCCTTCCACGACCCAGACCCACACGGGCTTCCCTTCTTCGCCGTGCACGACTGGGCGAAGCTTCTGACACTGACCTCGCTGATGTCGATCGTATGTCTGTTGCTTCAGAGGCCTCTACTGCCAGTTCTGCATCAAGGCCTTCAGCTGGGCGCAGGACCCTTTCTCGGATTGAAGCCCTTGCTCAGCCACGGAGGCCACGAGTGGGCTCTCCTTCAGCTCGGAGTGACTCGGAGGCTACATCCGGCAAGATCAGGGGCTTCGTTCCACGCCCTGCCCCGGAAAGCGTACTGCGGCTTGGTCTCCGCTCTACAGCGCCCTCTTCCTCTGCCGCGGTCCCTAGAGCAAGAGCTAACAGCGCTTCCAAACTGCCCGATAAGTGTCCTGGTACTCCCTATGTTCAAAGTACACCTGCAGGTCAGGCTTTTGGGTAAAAATGTACTAGAAAGGATAACTGGCTAAAAAAATAAGTTAAAACAATCTTGATCTGTTATATGTCATCTTTATAGCTAGTGGAAGATGGCGCCGGGTACCTATCGAATACGCTTCTACCTCAGAGGATGAGTATGGCTCCAACCGTCACCCCACTCAACACACTCGCCTGCGTCCAGTGGCTCCACGGGTGACCCAGCTAGGGGGTTCAGCCCCTGCAACACCCAGCCCTGGAGGCATCTCCATGTTACGACACCAGTCTAGCCGGGAACAGGATGATTACATGAGAGACTGGACCGCCCACAGTGAGGAGATTGCCAGGTAATAGCAAACAGCATGTGCCAGCAAGCTACTCAGAAATACAGCAAGTTAAACCACAAACTACAAAAATTTGAGGCCGGTTGCATAAACTGCTTAGACTAGTTCTATCATGACAACTCTCCGAAGACTTTAGCATAGTAATGGATATGACAATCTTAATGTATTTGATCTCGCCAGAATAGATCTGCTACACTGCTGAATTGCTGCTTCTGTTGGTTATTGCTGCTGCTGCAGCAAAGCAAGTACAGGAGCTTGCTACTGCCAATACATACACCGATATGATGCTGTGAGTACTGAAGACATACTGCTGCTGCACAAATAGCATATAACCCATAGCAGATCTATACAGGTGGAGCTAGGGAAGGTGGAGGGTTTCAAAGGAACTTTGAAAGCGCGCTGCGAAATGCTCTAGTGAATGCTAACCAGCCATTTAAATGCAAAGCTGCAAGCTCATTGGCTGCATATGCAACATGAACCAATCAGCTTGTGACAAGTAGTTTAACACTCAGTTTGCAGTAAGGACCCATCATCCTGCGTCATCTAGAATTTTAAAATAGAACTTGGCATTCTTACAAAGTCAGCCATCTATTTTAAATATTTTTTAAAACTTTTTTTTGTAAATTCAGTTACAAAAAGGTAGAATTTGAATCTCCTACCAACTACCACTTGTCTACTGCTAGTTGGTAAAACTAGTTTTTAAGACTGAGTCTTAACATAGTGCATAGTGGTTTATGCAACTGGCCCCTGATAGAACTAGCTAATATAGCCCGTGATGTAATGTGATTTGTTCAAGTTTACTAAAAACATGCCCAACAAAGGTGTAAAAATATTATATTGCAATTTGTTGTGCTTGTCTGTTTTTTGAGGTGATAAAGTAATAATAATGTGACATCACTATATATTGGAAAGATAAAATACTTTTATAGGAAACCAGCATAAAACTACATTTAAAAGTTTTTATAGGATGTGCATGTGTTTTCACCCAATATGTGAAGAGTCATTTACACTACCATTCAGTGTACCATTCAGGTATTCAGTGTCACTTGTTCCTTCAGAAATAGTTCTAATATGTGACCCTGGGCCACAAAACCAGTCTTAAGTAGCATGGATATATTAGTAGCAATCCTATGGTAGCAATAGGCAGTAATACACTGTATGGGTCAAAATGATAGATTTTTCTTTTATGCCAAAAATCATTAAGATATTAAGTAAAGATCATGTTCCATGAAGATATTTAGTAAATTACCTACTGCAAATATATCAAAATGTAATTTTTAAATTTTAAAATTTTTAAAGGTGATTTTCTCAATATTTAGATTTTTTTGCACTCTCAGATTCCAGTGACCCTTATGACTGATTTTGTAATCCAGGGTTACATTTGTTGATTACAAAGCATTTATTTAAAATTTTGTTGAAGTTTTGTAATATTCTAAATGTCTTTACTGTCACATTTGTCACACAGTTGAACACATCTTTGCTATTAATGTCTTTAAAAAATCGTACTGACCCTAAACTTTTAAATACCAGTGTATGTTGGAACTACTCCTGCTGACTGAAACTCAAAACAATAGCTTGTATCAGATCTATACCTTTGTGGGCAGCGATCCGACATGTGGTGCAGCAGCACTGCAGGTACTTTCCTGATCCTGTTCAGCTCTCTCCTCTCCAACTACCACTAATAGCTTCTTCATCTTTAGTGATGCTGCTGCCCATCACTGCTTATGCCTTAAAAGGTCTTGTCAGCTGCCTTTCATTATAAGTAAAATCTTTTACTTATAATACAAAAAGCTGATCTAGTAAATTATTGATTTAGATCATTAATCTTTTGCATTCCTTTGTTACAGAATCAGTCAAGACCTGGCTAAGGATCTGGCCATGTTAGCACGTGAGATCCATGACGTCGCTGGAGAGATTGACTCCGTTAGTCCTTCCTCTGCTCCCGCAGCTTCAGTGAGAATACATCGGCATCATTACTAGAGCCTTCTATGTATTTATATGGGCCATTTAATTCTTTGGTGCCTGTAGAGGTGTATATCAATACATATCGACAAGGCTGTGAAAGACTTTGGTTTTGCATACTGTGCATTGTTCACAGAATTAATTCAGTAGTTAAATAAATGAGTGCTTGCATGTTGACGTTCGGGAGATCGCAGTTCAATGGTGTTATTTTGAGAATATAGGATAATAGGACAATGTATGTATTACATTTAATATTGTTTAAACACAGGATTGTTAAATGTTTAATTGATTTTTTAATATAGAAAATAACAAAAACTTACTGCAGTGTATAATCAGTGATATATGCAATCATCTTGCGGTCTCTCTCAGGTTGAGGACCGTGTGTTTGAGGATGTTCTGGGCAGTGCTCCAGAGATCAGTGGCAGAGGTGTGGAACTAAGACCTCGCGGTGCTATCAGCAGTCAGGATTCCCGTGCCATCCGCCGCAGGACCTGGAGCAGAGAGGAGGTAAATCTTCTGAATCTCGAAAATCTTAAGAGCTTGCATCCCATTAGCTAACATCATGATTGTATCTGTTACTGGAAGCTCTGATTTATTTAGTTACTTGTGTTCCACAAGAGGGCGCTGAATTAAATTTTTTTTTTTTGTCATAATAGAAAGCAGTATCTTGACATGTGTCTCTGAATGCATCTTATTTTTTACATTGACAGCATAAAAGTGGCACTCTCTGCTTATTCTGCATTTACAGGGTGTGCTGGACAGTTTGCTGTTGGCATCAGTCTCCCAGCTATCAGCAAAAATCAAACAGGCCATGGAAAAGACAGCCAACAAAATCAGGTACACCACTCTTTTTTTTAAAAAAAATAAATCAATCAATAAATAAGGCAAAATGTGTATATTTTAATCATTTTTAATAAATTGTGTAATCAGTTGGATTTAAAAAAATTAAACAACTGACTGACATTTTACATTGAAATTTTAGCATTTTATGTGCAAGTTAAAATCGTGTTCAGGGAATATTTATGATAATGGTCTTTGTGCATTTTTGACCTTAACTTGATATGATTTTATTATGTACAACATTCATAGTTTTAGTTCTGGAAGGTCTTTTGGAAGGCCATGTTTTGATTTATTATAATTTATGCAGGATTTTATTCAAAGACAAAGATCGAAAGTGGGAGGAGATTGAAAGCAAACTGCAGGCAGAGAATGAGGTGCCTCTCCTCAAAACCTCTAATCAGGTGAGACAGCAGTCAGAAACCATTTATCATTAGACTTAGAATATCAAATAAATAAAATATTTATTTCAAATTAAATATTTTTTAAATACATATTTTTTAATAATCCCAAAAATGAGAGAAAAATGGGTCATAGGATACATAAGTGTTCCACATTAGTGGTAATGTCCATTTACCTTCCTTGTTTGTTGTTTTGGATAAAAAGTCATTGTAAGGAAATTTGGGTATGATCAATAAAAATGTTGAATGGTTGAGTGCAGTGTTGGGGAAAGTTACTTTTAAAAGTAATGCATTACAATATTGAGTAACTCCCTAAAAAAGTAACTAATTACGTTACCTAGTTACATTTTATGGAAAGTATTGCGTTACTTTTTAAATCGGGGCAGGGCTTGCTTGTTTGTTTTTAATATAAAAAGTTGTAAAAATGCAAATGTAAAATCCTTTTCACACCAAAAGCCTCAGGCTTTAAGAAAAGTACATTCACGTCTGTATAGTAGACTGCAGAAGAAACAAATGTCAACTCTTCAGCAATAAAAAAAGGAAAACAAATGTTAGATTATCTTGAGTCATTTTTGCTTATTAGTATGGTTGAATTGGATCATCAAAGGTTGGCAGCAAAGACATCTGTTAATAAAATGGGATTAAATGCATAAATGATATTTGTATTATTTAACATATTTAATTATTGCAGGTTTGCGTCATATTCTGAGTTGAATTTCAGTGTTTTTATTCATTTTGAGGAATACTGAATCTGTTTTTTGTGAGTGAGATGAATTAATGCACGTTCACATTTATTCTAGAACTGATATCTTACTCCCGATTTCTCTCAACATGGGAACAGGAGAGCTTTTAATCAATAAATGGGGGGGAGTAACTGGCGTTACTTATCTGAAAAAAGTAGCTCAATATATTTTCTTGTCAATTAAAAAGTAATGCGTTACTTTACTAGTTACTTGGAAAAAGTAATAATGCATTACCCACAACACTGGTTGAGTGTGTTGTCAGTAACAAGGTTGCAAATATATATATACACACACACACATATATATACATCCATTTAAAAGCAGAGGTCTGATTCTTTATTTATTTTTTTTTTTTTTTTGGAGCAAGATTGATTATTCGTCCATTGATGGTGAAGCTGTCCTGATGTTTTGGTAGATTTCAGAGTTCATACATCACAGCCGCTTCAGCTGAGAATCTCTCAGTTTAATTAGACTGAGCTTTTGACTCATGGTTTGTCACCGTTCAGATTAGGCCTGAGGCGCACCACCTCTGCTCAATGACAGGCCAGTAAATCTAATGCTGTAATGCAGACTGGCCTCAACTGAACTCTTGAAACTTCTGAAATGAAGAAGCTGACCACAACGACCTAGCGCTGACATAAAATAAAATGAAACACTCTCAGTTTATAGTGCTATAATATTTAAATAATAAGTTTAACCAAAAGCATGTTAGTGTTATGAAGCTGAAATGAACAGCTACAGCTGTATATATAATAAAAGTTTGAAAAATTTAATTTGCCTATAAATAAGTTCTGGCAGCCAATGTTTTCTATTGAGTCTTTTTTATTTGATCACTCTCAGGAGATTTCCTCCATACTCCAGAATCTGAAAAGAGTGGAACGACAGCTGCTAGGTAAGCAGCACTGAGGTGTTCTTGTCTTGTTCATACTTTTAATGTCTGCCATACAATAACCTCATGAGACCAAATAAAGTTTTTGGTATTTAGGGTCATTATACTGTAACTTTGTGTTCTAGTATGATGTGAAAAAAGTTTTTTCCATTCTTTTTTAGTTTGAAAAAAAAAAAAAAAAAAAAAAAGTAGACTATAATAAACCTTATTCTTATTTCAAAGTGTTTACTTGAAAGTCAACTAGAGTGTGATCCACAGTTTTTAGTGTATGATGCCCAGTTTTTCTTTGTAACCATTTACAAAGTTGTCAAGTGTATGATGCCTAGAGGCACAAAATCTGTTCAGACTTTTAAAGTCATGAAGTTTATTCCAGCCTTTAGAGAGCATTATCAGGCATCATTACCATACTATTTTTGCATTTTGACAGTTTAATCAGGCACAATTTCCAAACCGTTTTTGACACTTTAACTCCACCATTAAACAGTGTGGGGTTGGTACGATTTTTTTTTTGTTTTTAAAAGAAGACTCTGTGATATGCAAAGCCACATTTTCAGCATCATTACTCCAGTTGTCAGTGTCACATGATCCTTTAGAAAACATTCTATTTTAAACCATATAAAAATAGCATTATTTTGAAATAAACATCTTTTTTACTATTATAAATTATTATAAATGATCTTTTTGGCATTTTCTGTTTTTCTATGCACAGAGTATATAAAGTGCCTGAATTTAAAAGCTGTTCTTCTGGTTAAAAAACTTCTCTTCTGTGACATTTTCTTATTTGAGATGTCATTTAAAACAAAGCAGATGAATCCATCAAAACTAAACCTGCATATATAATGTCATAACTAACAACTACACAATTTTTTCAAGTTACAGTGGGACTTCAAATGTGTGATGTTATATTTATGGTTATATTTATTATAGTTTCTGAGAAATTCACTTCAAACCAATGCTCTTGGCAGAGCTTCAAGGTCCCAGGAGTATAAATCCATAGATTGATTGTTTGTTTGTTACTTGAAGTGATTGATCATTATTAGTCGCTTTGGTGATTGACTATATATCTCTATATAAGATACTAATAAATACCTTTTTCGTGACTTTTCAATCTCCAGTGATTGATATAATGGTGGACCCCGATGGCACATTGGATGCTCTGAGCAGTCTGGGTCTGACCAGTCCACTTATGGCTGAGAACAGAGTTAGTCCTGGCTCACAAGGTCCAGCTGGCAACCAGGCTGTGGACATGTCCGCTAGTACGGCAGCATTGCCCTCTGCCTATTCAGAGGTCGCAGAACGAGATCTTGGCCTGCAGGAGAGGAGCAAAGAGCAGAACACTGCCGATCAAAACTAAATTACTCCGAACAGTTTACACTGAGATCCTGCACTGGTTTCCAAAAGCCAGGTCAACGGGACTTTTATGTGAATAAATGTGAGGTATGCTGTTAAACTTCCTATATGACACTGCATTTAAAAGTTTGCTTCATGAATTCTGTATATCCATGGACATATTTTCAATAATTAAAGAAAATATTTTGAAATATCGATCAACTATAACACCCGTAGTCAGAATTACTGCACACAAGCATTAATTATTCTGAGTGTCTGTCTGTAGATGTGCCCAAGAAGATGCTAAGCACATGGATGTTGAACAGAAAGAATATGTAAAAGTGTTAAGCTCAGATCATGCTGTGTACTGTCACATGTTTAGCCAAATTTTTCACAAAGGGGTTCAAAATTAACACTCTCCCAGCACCAAATTGACCAGTTGGATGGTATTTTGAACATAATATGTGATTCAAATCAAACCATGTACTAAAGAAAATATGTCTGACAGCTTTTACCACAGAGGAGAATTTTCCATCTTAAGTTTATCTAGGATGCATAGAGTTGTTGTTTTTTTCCAGAGCTCCATGTGGAGACACATATGTGGAATATTTCTCACATTAAAGCACCAAACTAAAATAAGTAAAATAAATTTCATGATGACGTGTACTGTATGTCAATATGCAATGATCCTGTTGTCAATATACACATTTAAAAGTTTGGGGTCAGAGATTTATATTATACTTACAAAGCATTTATTTGATCCCAAAATACAGTAAAACATATATTACAACTGAAAATAACTGGTATTCTGTTGTTATATGTTTCAAAATGTAATTTATTCCTTTGATGGCAAAGCTGAATTTTCAGCAGCCATTAATCTACTTGTCTAGTGTTACATGATCCTCCGGAAGAAAAATAAATTTGTGGATTTGACTTTCAAGAAACATTTCATATTCTAATTATATTATTGTTGAAAGCAGTTGTGCTGCTTAATCTTTTTATAAAACCTGTTAAAACATTTTTCTTTGATTAATAAAAAGTTTAAAAGAACAGCATTTATTTGAAATATCTTTTTTTTGTAACATTATAACTCTCTTTACTGTCACTTTTGATCACTTTAATGCATCCTAGCTGAGTAAAAGTATTAATTTCTTAAAAACAAAAATAAATTTAACTGACCTCAAACTTTTGAACATAATAGTGTATATTTAAATAAAAATAATGCAAACATTTTCATGGCTTTATTTTGCCATTGTTCATTTTTATTATATTTTGTTTGGACCCTGTTTACATAGCAGTGAACCAAAAAACAATATCTGACATATTTTAGTGAAAAAATTTACAGCCAATTTCTGCCAAATATTTAATACATCTACTGTGCAATCAGATCTTTAGACACTAAGGTTGACTAACTGAAAACGATTATCTAAAAAGACAATATTGCAGCTGTTTTGCTACAGTGAATTTGTGATTTATCACAATGCTGATATGTCAAGACAAAGCTAAACTGTGTATTACACTGATTTATATTTGATACATTTTTACCATTTCTTCTTTTGCATTCTTAGAAACAACCCAGTCTAATATGTGGAGTGTATAAATCCAGTGTTGTTATTTGGACCAGTCCTTCAATTTGATCTTTAGCACTTTGATTATCTTTTGTAAACTTAATCATAAAACATTCCTCTGCATACCTTTCACTACCTAAGACTATAATGTAACTGCTTACCTGTAGTTGCCATGTTCCATGAATACCCTATTCATATATGGAAATATATAATAACCAATTAGGAATATTAAAGTTGTCTCTGCCATGTGATAGCCAATAGGAAGGCCTGGATTTACCCAGATGTTAATCAAGCTTGTTATGTCACGAAGTGCCCATTATCAAGGTCATTATCTGATGATGTAGACGTTAAACATCATGTTATTTTGCACATGCCAATCAATCAATCTGTTGAAATGAGTGTTGTGAAATGGGTACTTTTGACAGATTGAAAAATGGCTCATTTTATGTCAAATGTCTCTGCAGGCCGTCTGGTTAGGTAGGTAGCATGGTAATTTTTCTCACCTCTTAGCTTCCGTCTGCCTCATACCAGTGGTGTTTACACATGAATGTAAAACTAATATTGATTTAATAAAGAACTTTCATATCCCTGGATGCTTTGTGTCATAATTTATTTATATAAGGTTCGCCTTTGTTTTCTAAAATGTTACACATTAAATGAATAGTACTTTGTGCATATGTTTTAAATCATACTACCTATAATAAAATTCTGTTTTGCTTGGAACTGTTGCATTATTAAAGGAGAAGTCTACTTCCAAAACAAAGATTCACATATAATGTATTCACCCCCTTGTCATCCTTTCTTTCAGATGTAAAGAAATTGTTTTTTGAGGAAAGCATTTCTGCATTTTTCTCTATATAATGGACTGATATGGTGCCCTGATTTTGAACTTCCAAAATATAGTTTAAATGCCGCTTCAAACGATCCCAAATGCGGTTGTGAGCAATCCCAGCTGAGGAAGAAGGGTTTTATCTTGCAAAATGATTGGTTATTTTAATTTTAAAAACACAATTTAAATACTTTTTAATCTTAAATGCTCGTCTTGCCTTTCTCTCCCTGAACTCTGTGTATTCTGACTCAAGATAGTTAGGGTATGTTCAAAACTTCAAAAATCATTTCAAAATCATCCTACATCACTGCACAAGTACCAACCCAGTCTTTGCAAAGTAAACATGTAAAGAAGATCAAACACCCTTAACAAAAAAGGTAAAACAGCGATATAGGACGATTTTGAAGTCGAGGGAGAACATGAGATGGGAGTTATTAAAAAGTATATAAATTGTATTATTTTAATGAAAACAACCGTTCGTTACACTAGATAAATTTTGGAAGTTCAAAACCGGGGCACCATATTAGTCCATTATATGGAGAAATGTTTTCTTCAAAAAAAAACATAAGAAAAAAAGACATGAACATCTTGGATGACAAGGGGGTGAGTACATTATATGTGAATCTTTGTTTTGTAAGTGGACTTCTCCTTCAAGGACTCATGTTAGCTTGAATAATTAACCTATTAATGAAGTAGACAACTGCCTTATCTATATGCATAGTTAAATACTAAGTCACGTTTGAATGGGATAAGTGATAGCACATAAAGCTGCTCATCCTCTTTATCCTAGTCTATACCCTTTAAACACACACACATTCACTTCAAGGATAAGGCAAGACTGATTGGCACCTTGTGCTCTATGAAGACTTTTAAAATAAATTAAGTTTTAAATCCCATGAGGCTTTAGTTCAGGTAATGTAGTCCTGATATATACAGCACTCCTTAATCCTCTCTTTTGTTCTATACTAGCCCTGCATTAAACAGGTATGTGCTAGAGCAAAAAAAGGCTGTTAACTAACTTTTTGACTAATCTCTTAGTACAGCATATGCAGTATCTCACAGAGCCTTATTGTGCTTTTAAAAAGGTAAATTTGTGTGAAAACGGACTGCGCAGAGTATGTTTTTTATGTTTGTTACATAACAGCTTTTCCGCAGTGTTTGATAATCACAACAGATCAGTCAAACAGCTGCTCATCAGAAAGACACACGTCTTCCCGGAGGATTTCGGTTACACAGAGGGACAGGACATTTACATATTCTGTGCATTTGGTCGATGGGCAGTTATTGCTGAGGGTCTGATTGTGTTTCAGGAGAACAGAGAGTGGGAAACAAAGTGCTGAGTCATTGGTTTAATTATGCTAACGGACCATGGGAGGAGAAATTAGTATTCATGGCAGAGAGCATGTGGGAAAGACCACAGTCTGAAGAAATTACTTTGAAAGCAAAGAATGAAGCAGAGATCACAGAAAATATACTAAGGAATAAGCTCTGCTCTTATCCTTTAAGTCAATATGAAATGAAAATGGAATATTGTTCTTTTTTTTTTTTAATACACACCCTGGTGAAAAAAACAGCATATGCTGGTAGGTATGTTTTGATGCTGGAATGCTGGTTAGGTAGGTTTTGATGCTTGTTTAAGCTGGTCCTTTGCTGGTTTTTGCTGGTCATGTTGCTGGTCAAGGACCAGCATGAACCAGCAAAGGACCAGCGTAAACCAGCATCAAAACCTACCTAACCAGCATTCCAGCATCAAAACATACCTACCAGCATATGCTGTTTTTTTCACCAGGGCAACTTACTGTGCCACCATCCGTTTCTCTTGTTGAATGTCCTGTTTCACTCAAAAATACACCACATTATTGAAGTAAAATCGGTTGTGAATGCAGCTTCATCGATTTGAATGTTTTTATTGATTTTTTATGTAGTTTGTTGTATTTTTGCGACTTTGGAGCCCCCTACAGTTAAGTGGAAGACTTCAGCCTTATTAGAAGTTCTTATTAGAAGTGTGCAAGCAGAAGGATTTTGAAATTTATATTAAAATGTATACTTATATATTGAAACCAAAATAAAAAATTTTGTTTACATAACATATGTGTGTGTGCTATGCATAGTTACTATGTATATTAAAAATACATACCAGGTGCGATTCTAGAATTTTAATTTTAGAGGGTCTCACCCCCCCAATGAGTGTATATATATAATCAAAAATGTTTGACTAGTAGGGGTACACTTATTACAGTATTCCACTGTAGGTATAACATTTCAGTACTGAATAAGCCAAATAAGTCTTCCTGATCTCACACTATTTATTGTGCAAATACAAAATTTTACTGTTAGCATTTCTAGCACAACCCTCTTTCCTTAGCTCAAGTATGCAAACCTCTTTGCCACATGAATTGGAATATGTATTATATTGAAAGTTACATTTTTAAATGAAAAAGGCAACATGATCGTTTCATAAAGTATGCGTTTACATGTGCTTCACTTTCGCTCGACAAAACAGCTGTGGTGTGATAAGGAGTGAACGCAGCGAAAACTTAGACTACAGTAGATGGGGAACTGATTGCTCCCCCATGGTATTTTGTTAACTGTATTTAAACTGCACAGATGCAGATATTATAACAATCTATCGATAAACACACAACTTGAACAACCTGCTGATTGAACAACGCACTGAAAAACGGGGAGGAAGTTTGCCGCAATTTTCATATGAAATTTAAAGTGGACTGAGCCGATCTCGAATTCATGTGCAGTTTCTCGAGCTAATCGCAAAATTTCAGGGTTGCTGAGTAGTCAATCTAAAAATGAGTAGGCCTAAAATGGCGACGCCTATGTATATATTTAAGAAAAATAGATTTTGTTTATATATTTAAAATATTTATATATAATATCAGTTATATGAATATAAGTATATACATAAAAAAACATGCAAATATTTAAAAATATATATAAACAGTGTGTGTGTGTGTGTGTGTATTTTATATATGCATAATAAATATACAGAGTATAGACAGATATATTATGTAAACAAACTTATTTTGGATGCGATTAATTGTGATTAATCATTTGACAGCACTAATAGTTATTGGAGTACATTTTACACACTTTAAAAAAAAAAAAGGTAAGCGTTCATGCTGCCTTAAAATTCTAAGTTTACTCAACTCAAAATTCCATGTTTTCTCGTAGTGCAACTTAACATTTCATGTTGACTAAACTTAAAATTTTAAGGCAGCACAAACACTTATTTTTTTTAAGTTGAAACAACTTTACTTCAAAATTTCTCATATGAATCTATGTTGTCATTTCTTTGTAATAATGTGTCAAATTTTCTAGCAGTTTCTGAATGAAAATTGTCCATACGCCAAATTTTTCTCAGTGTAGTTTGTTTCATCTGTTTCTATTGACAGACTCGGCTTCACAACACGACCGCTGCTTACATTATGAGTTTCATCAGTATTGCATTGACATATTGCTTATCTCAAGGATCATAATAGATTGAAGTACTTCATTGATCACCGGGGAGAAATGCGTTGCGAGGCAAACGAGGAAATATGAAGCAATCAAAAGCAATCACAACTGCTTCCTCCACTGTAGAGTTTTATTACAAAATCATTTCCTCTCCTCACCCAATAATACAGATGGGTATTTGTTTTTGAATGAGTGTGCAGCATGCACGCAGGCAGACGGCTGTGAACTTCTGGGTGATGTCAAATGAATACTTTATTAAGTTTGCCCGCAGCTCTTCTGAGTTAATATGCACTGATGCCTTTACGTGGGTGTGAGTGTGTTGGACTCGCAGTCATGCATGAGAGCACCACATACACACTGAGCGGAGGGGAGGGTACCAGGTGCAGGATGTGGGGTCTATGCATCCACTCCTACATGCTTTCTTAGTCACTGTGCCCACTCAGATTTTGCCAGCCCCTCCCAACAGGACAGGGAGACCCCTTTCTGCCTGTGTGTGGATGAAATCCAAAGAAATCAGGCTCTCTGCAAGACACGGCTCAGTCTAGCACAGACTCTAACAGCGTCTGCTGCTAGGACTGGCTTAGAGTCCTTTCCTCGTGGGACTGAACTACTTGGGGTGAACGTCTTATGGAGATAAAGTAGGAGTGTTTGGATACTTGACGAAGTGGAAAAATGCAAGATAGGAGGTTTGTTTCAGAGGGTCTAGGAATGAAGCCTCCACCTGAAATAGGGTTCTTCTCCACGCCTCTCGCCCGGCCAGGTAACAGCATCTTCAGCACCGTCCAGCAGCAGGACTACTCTGCTATGATCTGGCTTAAAAGAAGGGATAGAATGGAACGGGTAAGGCTGACCTTTAATGACTGACCGCTGATATTGACAGTAACTGCTGACTGCTGCCCTTTTCCCCTCAGCACAGAAACCATCCACCTGTAACCGTAAAGGCACACACAGCACACACTGTCCTGAACAGGGTGGGGTGGGCAGGTCATTGTTTTTTGACATTATACTATTGCAGTTCTTTCACTATTATTTTCAGTTTTAATGTTATCTAAAGCAATTGAGGCTATATGTCAGAAGCAGAGTTAACGTTATGTTTTTGGAGAGGAGTTCAGAGAACATGTCAGCTTGTAATGATGCAGCCTGTAGCATGAGCAATGGCAAAACACTTTCTGATTTCTAATGAAGTCTAGCTGCTTATAAATAAATCTCACTAGACTCTCTAGAAGCTGAAGTGTCTTTTGGGTCTAGCTTACCCTAAAATTGAATATATATCACACATGCAACCTTATACATACACACAACAACTTACTATAATCCAGGATTTTCTAGTAGTTTTTCAATGAAGAACTGTAAGAGGTTCAAACTATTGGCATAGAAAATGTTAATTACACAAACAATGCAAAAAAAAAAAAAAAAAAACACGCCCCAGTATGCATTTAATTTTAAAAATAATGATTTAACATGTAGAGGATGATGTAAATATATATGATGTAAAATATATATCTAAAAATATATCTTATTTAATTCATTTTGACAGTTCGAATAAGAAAAAAATCTTCAAGAATCGGCTAAAACATGTTTTCCATTTTATTTGACCCTCTAATTCTAGCACTTTCTATTTTAATTCTACTCTAAAAGGGTTCTGAATTCTAAATTCTGTTTTTTTTCTAAAAAAACTAGCTCACTAGCTTCTCTATTCTTTATATATTCTACCTTTTCTATCTGTTTTCTTTTTATGTATAAAAAAACTAACACTAGCTTGCTCTATTCTTTTTCTAAAAAAAACTAACACTAGCTTGCTCTATTCTTTTTCTATTCTATTTTCTTTTTATTTATTATATAATTAAAAATAACCTTGCTACGTGTACTACATTAAGCTAACTAAGACTTGTCATAACACATATCATTGCTCTGTTGTTGATTATGATTGCTTCCATTGTCTTCATTTGTAAGTCACTTTGGATAAAAGCGTCTGCAAATGATTAAATGTTAATGTAATGTAAATTAAAATACAGGTTAAAAAAAAACATCTGAACGATACGAACATCCATCTAGGCAAATATTAAAATTAAAGGGATGTCATAACAGTAATAAACAATCAATGCAGATTGAATGGTTTCACTCAGTTGACCTATAGATAATGGAGAATAATGAAAATGTCTTAAATGTAATCTAATACATGGAATTCAATAAAATTAAATAATATTTACACCAGTAAACATGAAAAACAACATACCACTGGAAACCTTATCTTCCCCAATCCGGATGGGAACATTTAGCCTCCAAACATTTTACTTTAAAGTAAGAATATTTTTATGCTACAATTATAAATAGATAACTGTGTCCACAAATCTCCCACATACTAACTTTTAATGTTCAACATAAAATATATGCAACGACAAAATATTATTTTATTATATAGATTCTGAATATTAATCATTTTTATTATTATTAACTATTTTTTATTGTTGGTATTATATTTATTTTATTATTATCATTATAAATGAGACCATTTAACATCAAAACAGGTCTGTTGAAACCAATCTCACAAGTGTTGATGTTTAGATGAAACTGCTGTTGAATAAATGTGCTAAAATGAGATTTAGTGCCATCTATGGTCAAGATGAAAAAGGAGGGGGACATCTTTCCTATTTTCCCCCATTTTACAACATGTACATTTTCAAAATAAAGTCAAAATATTATACTTTAATCTTATATACACATTCATTAAATTTATGGAATGTTTAAAATCAGTCAAAATATTTAATAAAATATTAAATATGTGACCCTGGACCACAAAATCAGTCATAAGTAGCAAGGGAACATTTGTAGCAATAGCCAACAATACATTGTACGGGTCAAAATTATTGATTTTTCTTTTAGGCTAAAAATCATTAGGAGATTAAGTAAAGATCCTGTTCCACAAAGATATTTTGTAAATTTACTACTGTAAATATATCAAAACTTAATTTTTGATGAGTAACATGCATTGCTAAGAATTTCATCTGGACAACTATTTACAATTATTTTCTCAATTTTTTTTTTTTTTTTTTTTTTTTTTTGCACCCTCAGATTCCAGATTTTCATAGTTGTATCTCTGCCAAATACTGTCCTATCCTAACAAACCATACATCAGTGGAAAGCTTATTTATTCAGCTTCAGATGATGTATAAATCTCACTTTCAAAAAATTGACCCTTCTGACTGGTTTTGTGGTCTGGGGTCACACATGAATAAAAATGTGAATGAGATACTGTATTGCAGTAATGAAGATCTAGAAAGAATTACTGACAATGATGAGAATTACTATCAAGAGAGGAGTAACATTTAAATTAATGAGATTCTTAATAACACATTTTTTTACGTCCTAAAAAAGGGCTTTATAATAATAATAATTTCTTTTCTTTTCTGAATTCTTTCAATTTCTCTTCCATTTAGGGCTGATATGTGGCCTGGGTGAGTTTTGTGAGAATGACAAATATATGAATGATGCCAGCAGGGCTGCAGTAACCCAGACCATTTCTTCATGTTCTCTGTTAGCTGTGTACTGTAGCAGGCACTCTCATTTGGTTTGCTGGGTCTCTCTCTATATGTCTTTCTCTCTTTTAGTAAAATGAGCCACTCGGGAGTTGCGGGGAGGGAAGTGTGCTGTGCTCTGCCTTCCCCGATAAGAATTGATTACCTTCTCTGCTTCCCTGTCCCTGTGTTTCTTTAATATAAATATAAATCATGCTCAGTGCCTAATTTTCCCCTTCTCCTTCAACCTAAAACCCAATTACATAACCAGGCCACTATACCTGTAAATGTAGCACCTTTGGCTGGTGTAAAAGTGTAGTGCTTGATCAAAGCAGAGGTTACATTCCTGGCTCTATAGATCTTGCTGGTTAAATGAGCTCTGTTTAGCCTTTGGGTTCAGACTGAAGTCTTTGAGATAAAGCTTTGGATGTTTTAAGTATTCTGCTCAGGAGGGACATCTTGTCCTTAGACAGCCCGATCTCACACACACGCACACACACTTCTATTAGATGCTTGCATGCCATGTACAAATGTGGACATGTTTAATATTTGAAGGAAGCATGCATTAACAAATATATTCTTGATCACTATGATACAGTATTTTACTGTATTTTATAATATGTGACCCTGGACCACAAAAGCAGTCATAGGTAGCATGAGTATATTTGTAGCAATAGCCAATAATATATTGTATAGGTCAAAATTATTGATTTTTTCAAAAATCATTGCGATATTAAATAAAGATCATGTTCGATAAAGATATTAAACTTAATCCTTGATACGCATCGCTAAGAACTTAATCTGGACAACTTTAAAGGCAATTTTTTCAATATTTAGATTTTTCTACATCCACAGATTCCAGATTTTCAAATAGTGTATCTTGGACAAATATTATCCTATCCTAACAAACCATACATAAATAGAAAGCTTATTTATTTTATTTATTTATATTATTCAGCTTTCAGATGATGTATAAATCTCAATTTCAAAAAATTGACACTTATGACTGTTTTTGTGGTCCAGGGTCACATATTTTTATGTCTTTAAATATACATGTTTTACAATTTAAATAATAAATAAATAAATAAATAAATAAATAAATGCAAATATTAAATTATTTATCACAACAATGATTCACAGTATATGCTTATAAAATACATCATATGATTATATATATATACAGTGTTGGGGAAAGTGCTTTACAATCCGAAAAAGTAACTAATTACGTTACTTAGTTACTTTTTATGGAAAGTAATGTGTTACATTACTTTTACGTTACTGTTTAAATCTGGGCAGGGCTTGCTTCTTTGCTTTTAATATAAAACAATTCTAATGAAAAAGTCCTTTTACACCAGAAGTGAAATGAATTCACCGCTGAAAGAAAAGTACATTTATGCAGGAGATCACTCTTCAGCTATATCAAAAAAAATGAACCACAAATGTTAGTTTATCTAAAGTAATTTTTGCTTACATTAGTATGGTTCAATTGCATCATCAAAGGTCAGCAAGACACTGGTTAATAAAATGGGATTAAATACATAAATGATATTTGTTTTATTTAACATATTTCATTATTGCAGGATTGCATCATATTCTGAGTTTGCATTTCACTGTTTTAATTCATTTTGAGGAATACTGAATCTGTATTTTGTGTGTGAGATGAATTAAAGCATGTTCACATTTAGTCTAGAATACAGTAACATCATGTTTACTCCCGATGTTTACTTGTCAATAAATGGGGAAAAAAAGTAACAGGCGTTATTAAGGCGTATATTAAGAATATTTTCGTAGAAATTCAAAAGTAATGCGTTACTTTACTAGTTACTTGAAAAAAGTAATATTACTATGTAACTTGCGTTACTTGTAATGTGTTACCCCCAACACTGTGTATATATATATATATATAATCATATGATGTACACACACAAACATTATATATACTCATATTTTATATCAAATATGCATATTTTGAAATTTAAAGAAAATATTTTTGGAAAATATTAAACAGTTTTGACTCCTTAAACTCTATCACATAAATTATTTACTGTATGTATTTGTAATTGTAAATGTATTATAAATTTACAATTTATAATAGTAATAATAATAAGTTGCAAAAAAGTGATTCTGTTTTCCATCTTTTCCCCTTTGTGCTGTTCTTGGATTATTAGCAATTTACAATGGCTTCATATCAGATTTCCATTTAGTCATTTAGCAGACGCTTTTATCCAAAGTGACTTACAAATGAGTACAATAGAAGCAATCAAAATCAACAAAAGAGCAATCATGCATGCATTTCTGTGATTCATATAAGCAAAAACATGACCCAGCATAAAAAAGAAAAAAGAAAAGCTTTTTCCAGGCTAAGATGCAATAAACGTACTTTCTTGCCCTCTCGAAATAATCCGAGAAAAGGTTTCAGACATTTTTTATATAAAAATAATGAGACCTTGTTCAGCAGGGCCTGTTTTTTCAACAGAGGCACAGTGATTTTATGAGTCTCTCATGTGGAACCCCCATTTATATCAATTTTTGCTCATTCAAGATCTTCCTGTGCAACTTACCGGGTGAATTCTGCCCTTTTATCAAAGTCAGCCTGACCGTTTGCTGTTTCCTGGGGTTTAAAGTGCGACGTCCTGCAGACAGGAGCACAGCATATACACTATACACCGATGTGACCCTCAGTATGTGTGACGCCCACACACATTGACTGACCTTAAAACACACGCATACACACAGCAGGGGCGAATGAGTCAGGCATAAGAACGGGAATGTTTCTGACATCCCAGCAAAAGACTCTCATGAAAATCACAGCCAATGTTCCTACTGAGTAATATTGCATGGAAGCATGTGCTGTTACAGTCCGGTCGGGTTTCTGAACACTGTGTGTCATGCATTAGGAGCTCTCATCTCACAGTGTACGGTGAGGTCAGGCAGAGCGGTCCTAATGAGTCTTATGGGAGAAAGACTGTCTCAGTTCTGTCCCCTAATGATGCTCTTCTGCCAGAGGTGTTGCTGTGGATCAGATGCTTCAGCTTCGAGCTTTTTGTCCTGGATAAATAAGGATTTAAAGATGTGACCTGCCTGGATTTTGACAGCTGCTGTCACTTGGAAAGATGTAGTTATCTTAAAAATGGTCTCTTTACAGTAAACCACATGATGGTGTGATGTGGTGGTTAAAGCTCAGAGCTGCTAATTTGTTTGTTGCTTAACACAATGCTACTTTAGGTGGACTGTCCCTGTCATCAGGCGAAAACAGACTCTATACATTATTTTAGCATTTTCTGTGTTGATGGAATTGAAAATCAGCAGCACTTGTGAAAAAAGTGCACTTAATTGTACTAAATGTACACTTGCAGTGCACTGCAAATTTTATAACTGTGTTTTAAAAAACACTTTTAAAAAGTGCACTTTGTAATAAGGCTAAATTAAAAGTTTTACTTTAAAGTGCATTTTAAATCTTTATGTTTTATTACTGAAAGTATGGTTATTTTATATTATATTTCAAGCTAATATATTTTAAATGTATTAAACACTTTCAACATCATGATTACAAATGTGTCATACGAGATTCAATAGAAATGACAAATATAGTTTAGTTTACCATAAATGCTTGTCAGAATATTCAACAGTACACTTGGACCGTATTTAACTAAGATAATGGAAATAATTATTACATAAAAATATACTTAAGTCCTACCTAAGTGGGTCAAAAAGTATACTAAAGTTCAGTTAATTATTGAAGTATTTAATATAATTAAAAATAAATATATATATAAAAAATATATATAATTTATTTATTTATTTTTTTTTTTAACTTTTATTATCCAAAGGAGGTCTTAGTGTTGTATAATTAGTGGGTCTTAAAAGTATTGGTTCTTTTACATATTGCATTTTGCACACTAAACTAACTTTTTATATTACTTTTTTGGGTATCGAAGATGCTGTAGAAACACATATATTACATTTTTTGTATGTGACCCTGGACCACAAAACCAGTCATAAGCGTCAATTTTTGGAAATTGAGATTTATACATTATCTGAATAAATTTATGTATGCTTTTCATTTATGAATGGTTTGTTAGGAGAGGACAATATTTGTCCAAGAACTGTTTGAAAATCTGGAATGTGAGGGTGCAACAAAAATCAAAATATTGAGAAAATCACTTTAAAAGCTGTCCATGTGAAGTTCTAATATATATATATATATATATATATATATATATATATTTTTTTTTTTTATGACTGAGGCTCAGGAACAGAATACCACCCACTGTGTGTTACTTTGAGATGTGTGACGGTTCTGCAATTACTTTGTAAGTACCTATTTGTGTTTTAACAGCATTTTCAAAGGACAAAGTACCACCTTCATCTTCTTGCTAGTATCACGTTCATGTTTTGAATTCAGAGCAGCCACAGCTGCTACTACAGGCAGCACATCTCACCAATCCACACTTATTGGATTATATAAGACAGAAACAACTAGACAAAGTGCAAAACAGTGAATTTAAAGAAATAGTGCACCAAAAAACATTTACATACTCTGAGGACATTCAAAATGTAGATGAGTTTGTTTCTTTATCAGAACAGATTTGGAGAAATTTAGCATTACATAACTTGCTCACCAGTGAATCCTCTGCAATGAATGTGTGCCATCAGAAAAAGTGCATACCTACCAGCATATGCTGTTTTTTTCACCAGGGAGACAAGGCTTAAGCCTATTTCTAGACTAAAATGTATGTCTGAGCTGTTTCAACTTGCAATGACTGATTTTAAAATATATCAGTGCCTTTGTTTTGTCTCAAGATGCACACCAGTAAAGTTTTTTTTCTAAGGCACGTTTATAAAAATTACTTAAATGTCATAATTCAACTATTGCCTAATTGGCTTAGTCTAAGACCTATCTGTGAAACCGGGCCTTTCACTTTAAACCGGCGCTTCTAGCCAAAATGCGAATAACACTTCCTCCTGTTGTCCTCTAATGTCAAAATCCACCAACAAACAGTTTCAGACTGTTTTCTCTTGTAAACAGTGCTTGATCTGTGCATATTTCTCTCCTGATTCAGACGAGACATTTTCAGTGAAGAAAGCAATATTATGGATAGAAGATTCATATTATAGCCAGAAGCAATGATTTAGAGTTAGAAACTCCATAATGAAGGATTTGTTAATTAATCAATTTTCAGCAAGTTTTCATTTTATGGATGAACTATTCCTTGAATGCATTAGTTATCTTCCACAATATTGGAATGTCTTCAGATAATCTTATCTTTAGTCATTTCTCAGCAAATATTGATGTAATTGATTCCTTGAATTCAGTTTAATTATAATTTTTGCCACAGCTAACTAAAATATTTATTAAACTGAAATAAGTGACTGGCATTTCCGTACTGCTGACGTTTGTGGACTTTTTTGCTAGGTTCTAAACTATTAGTGTAACAGATGATTGTTTTTGTGTAGCATGTACAGTGTCAAGGTCTAAAATAAGTTTGCCTCCTGGCTGTATAGGGTCCTCTGCCAGCGAAGGACAAAGTCAAGTTTGCTTCCCTCATTTCTATTATATATTACACCCTGTCTGCTGCACCTGTCCCTGGAGAAATGACTCACCTAGTATTGTCTGGACCGTCAGCCTCTTTTTCCTCTCTCTTGTTCCCTCTCTCAGTTTTTAATTCAGTACATTTTATTGCTTTAACACTTTTCCATAAGTATTTAATCAATGCAGGAATATATTTTTACATTTCTGATGACATTTAGAGTACTGCTGGCTTGTGCAAAACTCTTTGCCATGATACTAAAGTGCTGTTGGTGGTTGGCCTGTGCTATGCAGTTGGGTCGTTCTATAATTGTGGGAATATCTCATGTCCGTGAAGTATATTTTTAATATATTTTTATCAATATGAAGCCCCGATGCTTAATTTTCTAGTACACACTCATATTATTGCCAGACACACTACCATATGTTGAAAAAGCCATATCTTTTGTTCAAAAATGATGTTCATATCACATACATTATACTGGTATTTAGCTGTCCGATTTTGTAAAGTTGTTCATTCTACTCTGCATTTAAGCATGAAATTACCTCAAATATAAATTTATTTATAGTTTTGCCTTCAGTTAGATTAGGTTATCAAGACATTTGGGTGTGCGCCTCAAAAATAACAAGTGTTTATTGTGATATAACTTGTTTTATTTGTGTCCGACAAACCATTGTCAACTAAGTTACCCGCTAGAAAATCCCCCCTCAAAAAGGAATGGTTTGTCCCATTCTCACATAATTTGCACAGTATGATATTTCCTCTAGAAGCACATGGATGAAACACTAGAAGTTATGTTCTCTCTCTTTCCCCTAATATTGGTTAAACTAGCAAACCTGTGTTAAGAGTGAATTATGTGGCTGTCAACAGTGTTACACAAGTATTACCACTGCAGATTTTAACAAGACAATTTAACTAAAACTTATGTTTTGTTTAAGAAAATATATTTCTAAACATACCATATGCTCAGTAGTTCTAGGCTTCCAGGTAGAATACAGGCCCAAAACACTAAAAATGTCAACTAAGTTACCTGTCAACTGTGTTACCCAGTAAAGAAAACATGGTGGACAGTAGCAAACATAGATGGTATTTTAAGCACATATTCCTACAGATCACCTTTATTTAAATAGCACTTTATACAATATAGATTGTTACAAAGCAGCTATGTAAGGTCATGTTTGGGTTTTGGGGAAACAGGAAAACTTTAAATGTACCCCTAATTATAAAAATGACCCAGTTACTAACGTGTTCTAGGTGGTTGCTATAACAAGCTACAATATCTATGATTTTCAGGTCTCTAGCCATTAGTGTCTACAGCACAACTGGTGCAGGACAGTTTGCATTCTTTTTTTCGTAATTCATCAATCATATCATCATCCATTCATAATGTATAACAAATAAACACTGTACTCCTTCACTGTACTGTACGTAGAAAGTACATCTGCTGTGCAATGATGGAGTGCTTGGTGTTTTGAGGTGAGGGGCTCAGCTGTAACTAATGGACGTCACGCTGACAGTGACCTCTATTCCGACTTGTGGTTTTATGGGCAGAGTCATTCCTGCTTCGTTTCACTCTCATATCCTTCGCTGGAAAGTTACACAACGGATGTCCCAAAACACAGGTGCATATATCTCCTGTCTAACGTCCTGCCAGCTCCCCTCAATGCATCACCATCGTACGTGCAATCAAGACTTGCGGTCTGTCAATGTCTAGTTTTATCCGCTTTTGCTGACTCTAAAGTGGCGAAGAATGTGAATTAGTTTCTTTTAAATGCGCTTACTCCACAAACTCCAGTCTGTAATCACAGGACTGAAAAGAGTATGCACTGATTTAAGAAAGCGATATCTCGTTAAGCAATGATACAAATCCCAGTGAAGGAGGTCATCTGTATCTCGTGAGTATCGGCAGTAATTAACAGTGCATGAGTGAGGTGAGATTCAGCAGGAGTCTCCTGCTGTAAGCAGCATATGCTCCATTCCATTACGATAGCATGCCAGGAACATCTGCGGAGTGGTTCTAGAGAAAACTTTTATTACTTCATGCTAGTGCTGGGTGGTTTGACCAAAAATCTGCATCACAGTTTGTTTTTTTTAGGATTCTGGCAGTTTGATGGTTTATTACGTCTTTTCCCTGACTGTGCCTTTATGTCAGGAGTGCCCAAACTCAGTCCTGGAAGGCCGAAGTCCTGCAGAGTTTAGCTCCAACCCCAATTAAACACACCTGAACCAGATAATCAAGCTCTTACTAGGCATACCAGAAACTTCCCAGCAGGTGTGTAGAGGCAAGTTGGAGCTAAACTCTGCAGGACATCACCCTTCAGGACTGAGTTTGGGCACCCCTGATTTATGTGAATCAGAAACAAATGCAGAACCACAGCATTTTAATCACGATCCAAACAAATAGGCTACATATTGCATGGTCAGTTTTATATATAATAAATTATATTGTAAAATTTTAAAATTTAAAGGGGTCATTGGATGCTTATTTTACACAAGTTGATATGATTCTTTAGGGTCTTAATGAAAAGTCTATAACATACTTAGGTTAAAATTTCTCAATGGTAGTTTAAAACACCCTTTTTACCTTGTCAAAATCAGCTCTGCAGACATCAGCCCATTTTGTTGCATGTTGCTTTAAATGCAAATGAGCTATGCTCACCCTGCCCCTCTCTTCTGTGGGGTGACGAATCATTCTCTGAGAGACTTTTTACTTTAGCCAAGAAAATTGCTAACTAGCACGTTATTAGGAAAGGATTACAAATATTCATAAAAAAACCCTTATACTCACTCCTGCTGTAAGTGAAGCTGGATCACAAATGATTCACGTGAACACAGACGCATTTAGGTAGATCGGGAGGCACATTCCCTTCACAAACAAAAGTAATCCACTGTGTCGGGAGTAAATGACGACTACTATGTTCATTATTACTTCCAACAACAAAACACCTCAATCGCTTAGGAGTCATTCTTGTCTACACCCTGCTCTAGTGTTGAAACAATGGCAATCGGACTGTTACAGCTCACTCAGGGCGGGTCTAAGGTAAGATGGCCGTGTCAATCAACTATCGTGGCTTTCACACAGATGTGACGTGACACAGACAAGAAGCTGAGAATGGCCTGATTTGAAAAAAGGGAATATTATCTTTAGGTATTAAATAAAATCCACTGGGTGGATTTTTATCATCGTAGGCTGGATGTGTACACACACTGTCAACACACATTTATGTTCAAACAACATGTACAAGAGAATTTAGCATCCGATGACCCCTTTAATGCAAAAACAGAATGATCTGACCTTTTGATATTATGCTACATAAAACATCTGTAAGAAACAAAAACAGCAGATGGGCTAAATGGGACGCAAATTGACTCACTGACAGCAGATGAAGCATAAACGGAACAGCAGCGATGCAGCATAAACAAAGCTGTACATTTTCTTCATATATTTTACGCAACAGTGGTAAACAGTGACTTTGATATTGGTAAAGTCAGCGCGTCACTGCCTTTATAAGTCCAGGTTGTTAAAGAAACAATCAGCATTTTGAGACGTGCCCTGGCTGGTCTAGCTTGCAAAATAAGCTTTTTTAACACTGTTTAAGCAAAAGAAACAACATTTTGTTCGATTTCAGTGTTGATTTCAAATATGAAATTTAATCAACAGCTTGGTGAACAATTTTGAAGATTTTGATATTTCCCATTTCGAAGAGATAGGAGCTGCACTTGCATAGCAGAGAGGCATTTCAGAGATGGCCGCCGAGTGAAATGCTTTGCCATAAAGGGGCTTTGGTTTGATTTGCTACAGTATTTTCTCCTCTCTATGTGTCTGTGAAACCAGACTTCTTTCACCCCAGTGGAAAACATATTTACACTGTCGGAATTGTTCCCTAAAAGAAAATACTAATCCTGTGATCAAGTGACCGATTTCAACAGCGCTTTCAGCGTCTATTTATAGTGTAGGGTGCAGGACGCTTTGGATTGTAGAGAGCATTTGATTGGACAGAAAGTTTGATGAGAAGCTGATGTCATCAAAATCGTTGATCCATATTGCCAGAAGTTGGAGACTGTAGGTTTTGAATGCTTATATCTTGTAAATGCTAATTTTGTCATTGATTTGGAGCACACTATTTTGGTTTCCCCATGAAATTTTGATTTAATAGTTCTAAAAGTTTTTCAACCAAGTTAACAGGGATCTCCACCTAATTCATGATGATGTGTTGCTTAGGCACTTATGCCGGTATGGTGGGTTTTTAAAAATTCACACTGTTTGCGTAATTCAAACTGGTTTACTGTTTGAACATGTATTCCGCCCAGCATTACTTCATGCTCTTGTAATTTTTTTGCATCTGCCATGCTTCACATGAGTCTAGACCAGGGGTGTCAAACTCAGTTCCTGGTTTTGTTCCAACCTTGCTCCAACACACATACAATGCAGTTTTCAATTAAGCCTGAAGGACTTGATTAGTTGGATCAGGTGTGTTTAATTAGGGTTGCATCTAATTTCTGCAGGGTTGCGGCCCTCCAGGACCGGAGTTTGACACCCCTGGTCTAGACCAAAATCTTTTTGAAGCAACGCTCTTTTCTTTGCTCTAATGCAGTGGTTCTCAACCTTTTTGACTCAATGTTACTATTTAGTTAATATTATATTGTGTTGGACAGTGGGGTACCACTAGGGTTGGGTATCGAGAACCGGTTCCATTTTAGAACCAGTTCCAAATATCCAAGGACGGGGTATTCAATAAGACACGTGCATTTTGGTTCCGCTTAACGATTCCTGCATTCGCATTTTAATGTGATTTTAAAGTTTAAAATCAAACGATTTAAGCGCATATCTGAAGCGCAAGCACCACGAACAGTGGTCCCAGTGCGGGTTCCAGGCCTGTGTCCATTCTCGAACCGTTCCGTGCATTTCCATTGTAGAAAAGGTTGTTCCGGGCCGGATCTGACTGCTCTTTCACATTTACCACCTAATGTGCACAAAAATACGTCAGTTTATTATCATAAACACCATTAGCCATTTTTTGTCGAAAGTGAAAGTAAACAGATGTGAAAGAAAACACATGTGAAACAGAATTTTTATATCCACATACATTTGGTGTTAAAGAGACTAATAAACGTGCTGCCTGTTATTACTGTTAATCCAAGAACAAAAAATCGTTCACTGATGTTGACTGAATATCTTTTGTAACTTTAATGAGGATTAGTCTATATTTTATTTAGGAAAAGAAAACTGTTTTTTTTTTTACTTTATATTTCTGTACCTGCAATTTGTTCAGTTGTAGTTATTTATGCTATTGCTAATTTATTAGCTTGTTCCTATTTTATTACTGACTGTTTACCAATTTAATGTTTGAAATTCATATAAGTCTAGTTGTTTTTGCTGTGGTATTTTTTTCTTAAAACCATAGGTAAAAGTTTCAAAAGTGTTCTGTAGGCTGCTGATTTTTGCATATGCTATTCATCTACAACAGAAAGCTTTGTAAAAATACAGAATAAAAATGTTTGATTAATTTTATTATTTACATTTTTATGTTTTGGGAATTAAAACTAGGAATCCATAAGCAGAAGCGGAATCGGAATCGATACAATTTAAATGATACTAGTATTGATATAGGCAATCAGTGTTGATACAGATAAATTAATTAACCACAATTCAATTTGTGGTTAACTTTGAAGAAAATGAAATATTTTTATATATGTTGCAGTTTATTTCTTTTGGTTTTAAAAAATGAATAAAAAAGACAAAAGCATGATTACTAAAACTTAAAAAACTCTAAAAAAATGAATAAAAATGAAAATACAAAAATAAAAACTCATTCAAAATGTTAATAAATATTCTAGTAATATATAACATTTAAATAACATTAAAATAACACTTTCTAAAATGATTTCTTAGATGATTCTGCTAAAATTAGATTTTTAATGCTTTAGAATTATTGTGGATAGCATAGTTCAGATAATTTGGTTTTGGAAGAGCTCATATTAAAATCATTGACTTTTGATTGTAGTAATTTTAAACACAGTTTGAGACATCTTTGAGATGCTGTCTGAAGATAAAGCAAATGTCAAAGTGAGACCACTGGGGTCCACCGGGGTCTCAGGAATAAAATCAGGAAACTTAAACAATTTGTCGTAATTTACTGTTTTCAAGAAACAATTGAGACATTAAAGAGATTTCCTTTTAGATTTCTTTCAAATAGGAGTTGCACACCAGTGAATCTCATATACAGTACAATTCTCGCTTAATAGATTAGTTCACAAGCTTGCCAGGCAGATTTAACGATCCTAAATTAGACACAAATGAGACATTACAGCATGAGTATAGAGCTATAAAATTGAAGTAGAGCGCTTAGTCTGGATAATTGGTCTTTGATGAGAAGTATCTGACCTTTGCAGACTTTTGTGTTTTCCCAATAAGCTCACTTTGAGACATAATTGACATCTATTCTGAAACACTTTCGGAGATTACTGGGATCTTTTTCTCATGAGAACAATCTGAGAAGCAGGAGAATTAAGCAAAAGTCTCAGTTTGCTTTCCATTAATGTAATTTTCTGTCTGAGAGAAGACAGGTATTAATAAGATCCCCTCCGGGGGTTTTCCTTCCTGCGGGAATGTGCTTCAGATTCTCAGACTGCCTGAATTGCATAACGGCGACTCTAATAAACAACTTACTTGATAGATTAGTTCAGGAGCTGGCCAGCCAGTTGTAACGATGCTGAATTATTTATAGGGTGAACGTGTCAAGCTCATTTATGCTTGCGCTGAACTTCCCTCTGCCGTGCTGGAAGGAAAAGAGACAATACCTTAGAGATGCTTAGAGTCAGAAGGTTGCGTTTTATAACGTGTTTTTTCCCCTCCTTGTCTGAAGCCAAATCCATTTGCACTCTACCGGGAGAGTTTTGCTTCACAGGGCAGGTGAGAAAGATGCAGAAGGGAGGGGGATTGTTCTGTGTTAGCCCAGCATTGGATGTTTCGAGAGAGGGAGTGGACTGTGTCTTTCTCTCTCCCTCTCTCTCTCCCTTCTGTCTCCATCACTATGGAGTTAAGGCGAGGAAACCACACAGCCTGTGGAAGCATGCATGAGCTCAGGGTGCTAAAACAAAAGGCACACCATCTATCGCCCACTTTAGCATTCCGTGGACTTGCACATCCATTACAGTGATGAGCGTAAGAGAGAGGCTGAGCGGGACACGTTACCAAGGAGACTACAATGATGAAATGCACTAACGTCTCGTTTTCCATGTTTCCTGAAGTCTGAAGGAACTTAAAAGCTGTTATGCCAGGCTCTGGCACTCAGGAGAACATCATGAAGGTGAGGCTTAACTTTCACTTCAGGCTTCAAATACTCAATCAGAATATTTCTGCTGAAAGTCTGCATTTAAATTGAAATGAATTGATTTTTTGCTCAGCTGCACAGAACATGATTTCGATATTGGGTGACTCATAAAACTCCCAAGAAATATTTGGGTCGAATTTCATTCGTCCAAAAAGTGAAAAAAAAAAAAAGATATTACATTTTGCATAAAGAAAGTTATGTTAGCACTTTTAATTAATATAGAAATGCACATTTTTGAATTGTGTATTTTCACAAAAATTAAGTCTGTCAGTATAAGTTTTTATTTACTGTAATATGGGGTATATATGCAAGTTTGTGTGTGTGTCTGTGTTTATACAATGATATTTTTTGGTGTCTTTAACACTAAAGTTTCCTCTTTTTTTAATGTTCTTAACTTATATTAAGTTATCTCTTTTTTCACAAATGCATAAAAATCTTAATGTTTCTAAAAGCATTCTTTTTGGTTTTGTAATATTTTGTGAAATAATATAATATAATATAATATAATATAATGTGAAATATGACCCAAAGATTTATTAGTGAGAATTACTCAATTACTGACAACTAGCACAGACATATTAAGATTTTTATTAATTGATTGATTGCTTGAAAAAGAGAGTGGTGTGTGCAATTGTGTATGTTGTGCATGCAATTTATTTTATTTTTAAAAAATACATATGAAAATGCTATGTGTGTTGTTAAATTTGATCAGATTCACTGGTTGCATTATTTTGTTTTGTTAAATAATATGAAGCGTGAGAAGCGAATATGCTTTGTAAAAATTAATTTTTCTCTCACACGTTGATTCGCAAGTACAGCATGGTTTACAGTAGTCTGACTAAGCTGCATGTCAGGCCTTTTTGATTGTATGTTAGAATGCTTAAGTCTGCAAGACTGAACTCTGAAAAGTAGCAGATAAGGTTGGAGGGAAAAGCACATCGTCCTGTCAATCAAAGCCGTCAGCACATACAGCTCAGTGCAAAGACTGCATTAATGTGACATATTTCCCTTCAGGTGAAGAAAGTCTGTGTTTACAGACAACTTTAATCCTTCCTTTGTGTCTGGCAAGACACAGAATTAATTTTTATTACAGTGGAAGAAATCTGACGTATCGTTTGATTACTGCAGTCTATGCTAGAAAAAAACACTAAAACACTAATGAACTCCTGATTGATTTAATTTCAAAATTCACATTCTGTATAACTTGTAATGGCCCAAATAAGCATAGATACTTTAGTGTTACATTTTTAAACTTAACTCTAAACCAAACCAAGCTTCAAATATCCTTGGAGATATATAAAAAGGAAACACCTTCAATAATATTGAATGTCAAATGTAACATAAAGTAAAAATCCAAACATAAAGTCAATTATGGCTGTACTGTACATGAGTGTGTAAGGGTTATAAAGGGGACACTAATTGACCAAATCCATTTTAACTGTAAGAAGGTTAATGCTTTGCATTAATCTGCTCGCTTCGTGTACTCCCAGCTCTTTAATTAAACTTCACTTTGCATGTCTCCTTCAGAGGAAAATGATATACGATGTATATGTCACTCGGTAGACAGCTGTAAAGCCCCGACACTGATGGAGGCCAGCAGATGGGATGGGAGACAATCTCTCTCACGGGAGAAATGTTCAGGAAGTGCAGCGCTAAGCAAAAATCAAGCCGCTTGTGTGCACTTTCTTTTTTGGAGGGAGAATCAAAAGTTCTGAGTTGATTACAGCGCTGGTTCTTAAGATACTTTAGACATCAAAACACCATAATTCTTTATTGTACAAAAGTAAAACAAAAATGTCCTTAATATACAATTTCGATATTTTCATAAATGATAACAACCTCCTTTTATAGGTTCTGTCTTCATGTAGTCTGGGTCATATTTTCTTGTCAGTTGCATAGATTTGTTCATTGTTTCTGAGGATAAGGCCTCGAATACCAACAAAAACACAGAAACGTTTTGCACTACTGTTCAATTGTCTCATGATCACCATGAACTTTATTTATGTAATCAAAAATATGGTAAAAACAGTAACATTGTGAAATATTATTGCCATTTAAAATCACTGCTTTTTATTTGAATGTGTTTTAAAATGTAATTTATTCCTGTGGTGCAAAGCTGAATTTTCAGCATCATTACTCCAGTCTTCAATGTCACATGATCCTTCAGAAATCATTCTGATAGGCTGATTTGCTGCTCAACTGCTCAATTTCCTATTATCATCAACAGTTGTGCTGCTTAATATTTTTGTGGAAACATTTTAAATTATTTGCAAAAGTTAGAAAAACAGCACATTTCTTTACTAACCCATCCCCAATTAAACTTCTAATCATACTGACCTCACACTTTTGAACGGTAGTGTATATTATTGATAAACCTGTATGTTTTATAGTCTTTAAGATGCATATTCATATTTCGCGTTTCCCTCCTGTCCACAACCCTATCAGCGACCCACCATCTGAGAACTACTGCCCTACAGCACACACACCACGTTTTATCCATTGACCACATTAATATTTATAGACACTTTCCTGGGTTTCGTGCTGATGCTTGTTTACAGCAGCGGATTGAAGAGAATGCTGCATAGTGAGAACACTCACCAACAACAGATTAATCTACCTTAATACTTTTGAAAAACCCACCAAGTATATAAGGAAATCTCTTTTTAAAAAAGCCATCCTTCTGTATAATAGAATTCAGGTGGAAGTTTGACAGAGACGCTCTATCATCCTCTCAGTTGTAAAATGAATTTATGGCTAGAAAAAGATTCCAGAGCAGAGAAGTACAATTTTGAATACAATAAATCTTGACCCTGCATATATAAACTGTCACCGAAGTCAGACACCCTATATTAATAATTTAAACAAATAAGTCAAGACGGCTATCTAAAACCTGGTATATGAAATATGTAATTGGTAGACATCTCTTTGTATGTCTTATGCAGTCCCAGCAGAAATGTATTGCTGTGTTTGCACTGGTTTGCTGCTTTGCTGTCCTGGTGGCTCTAATTTTCTCTGCGGTGGACGTCTGGGGAGAGGATGAGGATGGTGTCACTGAGGAGAACTGCAGCAAAAATTGTCGGTAAGAAGCGCTTTTCACAGATCATACCCTGATGATGTTATTTGCTACAGTACATATGTGACACTGGGCCACAAAAATGGCAATAGCCAAAAATACATTTATGGGTTAAAATGATCCATTTCTCTTTTATGCCAAAAATCATTAGGTAAATATACTAAGTATACTAAGTAAAGATCATGTTCAATTAAGATATTTAGTAAGTTTCCTACTGTAAATATATCAAAACTTAATTTTTAATTAGAAAATATGCATTGCTAAGAACTTAATTTGGACAATTTTAATGGCGATTTTCTCAGTATTTTGATTTGTCTTTTTGCACCCTCAGATTCCAGATTTTCAAATAGTTGTATCTCAGGTCAAATATGGTCCTATCCTAAGAAACCATACATTAATGGTTTCAGATGATGTATAAATCTCAATTTCAAAGAAACTGACCCTTATGACTGGTTTTGTGGTCCAGGGTCACATGTGATATATAAAGACCCTAAAAGTATGCCAGGGAAACACTGTATATTCAGCTCAACATGAGCTTGTTAATTGCATCTTGGCAGTGTATCATCTTGACTGGGAATAGTTGTAGACATCACAGCCGACTTACAAGGACAGTTCATGCAAAAATGAGAGATTTTGTCATCATTCACTCATCCATGTTATTCCATATCTATATGTGACCCTGGACCACAAAACCAGTCATAAGTGTACATTTTTTTAATTTTTGAAATTCTACATCATCAGCTGAATAAGTAAGCTTTCCATTGATGTATGGTTTGTTAGGATAGGACAATATTTGGTTGAGATATTTGAAAATCTGGAATCTGAGGGTGCAAAAAAATCTAAATATTGAGAAAATTGCCTTTAGAGTTGTCCAAACGAAGTTGTTAGCGATGCACATTACTAATCAAAAATTAAGTTTTGAAATATTTTCAGTAAGAAATTTACTGAATATCTTCATGTAACATGATCTTTACTTAATATCCTAATCATTATTGGCATAAAAGAAAAATCAATAATTCTGACCCATACAATGTATAATTTGCTATTGCTACAAATAAACCTATTCTGCTTATGACTGGTTTTGTGGTCAAGGGTCATATATTCTTTATTTTGTAGAACAAAAAATAAAATTTTGGCAGGTCAATGCTGCATTTTTTAAATGCAATTACAATAAATTAGGACTGGAGCTTTCATTCTTCAAAACAGTGCACTGTGGTTTCATAAAATTGTCATTGCTGTGTTCCTGAAGCTATAAAATACAGTAGCTGTTTGTGAGGAACAGACTGAAATTTAGTCGAAAATAAGTTCCCTTCAGTGAGCAGTTAACCATTCATTCATTCTGTCAGAGAGCTGAACTCATGAGCAAATCATTCAGACTGTTTAAAAGAAAAGATCTGACTAAAAGCAGTAATTCTCTCATGAACATCCCAAGGTGAGATGACTCAGTCATTAAATCAATTAAAATTTAATTCTGCTCTTCACACAGGACTTGAAATAAATTGCATGAGCCATGAGGACTTTCATTTTGGAACTTAACTATTCCCTATTCCTCATTCATTTTCTGTAGTGTTTATTAAAAAGAGTGCTTTAGAACAACATGAGGATCTGCTAAATGAATAACGTAATGTAATATAATTTATTATCATTTTTCTTTAAGACTTAATTGCTTGCCCAACAGTTTTTTTTTTAATATTTTTTTAAATATTTTTTTTTAATAATATGCAACAGTGAATCATACATTGTGCATTAAAAAAGTAGATAGGTTCAATTTTGATTTCATGTTGACTTCAATGAATATGTTGTGAAAACTATGAACTATGAACTTATTTCACAAGTAACATCTCTTGATTTACATCCCTGTGCTCTTAGCATTGTCCTTGTGGAGAACATCCCAGGAGAGCTGTCATTCAACCCCAATAGTTCAACCCATCTCCCACTTACCATGGGTCTTAACCACCTTTTGGACCAAGCAAAACTGTCAGTTGAGATAGTGTCACCATACTGGGCTCTGACCTCTACTGATCAGGGGTCACGGGTTTATTCTTCCTATCAGGTTAGTTGGCTATGTTTACTGTGCAAATATGCATTATCAACACTTATAATCATTTTTCTTTTCTTTTTTTATTGATATGCTGCATTGTAGCAATATAGTTATCATAATTGTCTTACTTAGAAAAACTATAGGTCCAAAATTGTTTTTGTGTTACTTTGTTAAGGGATCCACTGATATTCTAATTGGTATTTTTTTATTTTTATAAATGATTAGGAAATATAACACTAAAAACTAAAATCATGGTCACACTTTAGTTTATGAAACTACTCACTATTAACTAACTATTGAATATGACTTTTGCCTCTATAATCTTCTAATTTGCTGCATATTAATAGTAGTATGGTAGTTTAGGTATGGGGTGGAATTAAGGGATCTAATCATGCCGAAAAAGACAGAATAAGCATCATTTTAAATGCTGCTGTACAGTATAAAAATTGATATTCTTTGTTTTATCAAATTATTAGTTGTTTTAAAGATTAAGTGCACATTTACGGAGCCCATAAAAGGACAAGGTAATGCTAAAAAAATGAAATAAGAGGAGAAAAATCTATGCTTTTGCATTCTCTCACAAAACTTCTACATTTCTACACTTTCCATTCACCATTCGAGAGAATACAAATGTTTTATAAGAGACCAGAAAGTTTCTTGGTAGAACACAAAACTTTTCTGAAAGAACAGATAGATGTCACATGAAATAGGAGGGAAAAATAATTTCACTGCTTTTGCAGTATCTTACAAAACTGAACTGAACTGGATGCAAAAGCACTGAAATATATTTCTCCTCCCTATTATCTCAATTAAATATCACAATTTAAAAAAATCTCTACTATTGGCCAATATCTCTTGTACATGCTTAAAATGGACAAATATTGCATTTGGCATTAAAGGAGAGCTCCACTTCCAGAACAACAATTTACAAATAATGTACCCACCCCCTTGTCATCCAATGTTCATGTCTTTCTTTCTTCAGTCGTAAAGAAATTATGTTTTTAGAGGAAAACATTTCAGCATTTTTTCTCCATATAATGGACTGCTGTGGTGCCCTGATTTTGAACTTCCAAAATCCACTTTAAATGTGGCTTCAAATGATCCCAAATGCAGTTGTAAACGATCCCAGCCGAGAAAGAAGGGTCTTATCTAGCGAAATGATCGGTTATTTTAATAAAAATAATACAATTTATATACTTTTTTAATGCCAAACGCTCGTCTTGTCTTACTCTGCCTGGACTGTTTTTGTCCTGGTTCATGACAGTTAGGGTATGACAAAAAATCTCATGTTCTCCCTCAACTTCTTGAGCCAGAATACCCAGAGTTCAGGGAGAGAATGGCAAGACGAGCATTTGAGATTAAAAAGTATTTAAATTGTATTATTTTAATGATAATAACCGATCGTTTCGCTGGATAAGACCCTTCTTCCTCGGCTGGGATCGTTTACAACCGCATTTGGGATCGTTTGAAGCCTTTTAAACTGCATTTTGGAAGTTCAAAATTGGGGCACCATATCAGTCCATTATATGGAGAAAAAATGCAGAAATGTTTTCCTCAAAAAACATAATGACGAAAGAAAGACATGAACATCTTGGATGACAAGGGGGTGAGTACATTATATGTGAGTCTTTGTTTGTGGACTTCTCCTTTAGTATTATAAAATCTTTTTCTATTTTCTAGGGTCAGTATTTGTTCCAGAGATTGTTAAGCCTGAAATCTCGAGGTGTCAAATTAAAGATTGTCAGTGACCAGCCCAACTCCATCGAGCTGAAGAGCATGTCTGACCGCTGTGAGTGAACTCAAATCTCTCTAGCTTATGTTAAGTGTTGCATTGATTTCCTTTTGCTGAAGTGCTGAATACAGTACTAAAGCAGTTCTCTTGAGGCAAACACTGTAAGATCACACACACAGGCATCCATCTGTCATAAACTGGCATAACTCTTTGGGCTTTTCGCTGCTCCAGTCCCTCAAGGCTATGCACAAGGTCAAAACATCACGAATGTGCAATGTTGTTTATGCCAGTGTTGAATGACAGACAGATCTCTTGTCAAGGTTGAGTGCTTAACAGTTCCCAAACCATTGCCCACATGGCTGTCTGTCTTCCCCAGATGCAGAAGTGCACTACGTCAACATGACGGCCCTCACCAGAGGAAGACTGCTTTCCTCATTTTGGGTAGTGGACAGGAAGCACATTTACATTGGCAGTGCCGGCATGAACTGGAAAGCGCTGTCCAAGGTAAAGAATTTCGAACATTTACAGTAGCCTCGAAACGTACTTGGATGATATATGAGAGCTATTGTAAATCATAACAAAATATGAAACCCGTGAGCATTCAAGGGCCGGTCTACAGTCTTTGTTCCATTGACTTCCATTCGTAATCATGCGAGAGAGAAAAGAAACACAAGCTCATTCAAATTTCACTGCATTTCAAAGTTCAAGTTTGATTAACTCCAAAAATTTGTGTCATAATTTGATTTGTATCATATGAGGCCGTGTGACCAAAGTAGATTTTTATATTTTGGATGTTATACAGTTGAGGTCAAAAGTTTACATACGCCTGGCAGAATCTGCAAAATGTTAATTATTTTACCAAAATAAGAGGGAGCATACAAAATGCATGTTATTTTTTATTTAGTACTGACCTGAATAAGATATTTCACATAAAAAACGTTTACATATAGTCCACACAGGAAAATAATAGTTGAATTTATGAAAATGACCCTGTTCAAAAGTTTACATACGCTTGATTCTTAATTCTGTGGTGTCACCTGAGTGATCCACAGCTGTGTTTTTTTTTTTTTTTTGTTTAGTGATAGTTGTTCATGAGTCCCTTGTTTGTCCTGAACAGTTAAACTGTCCACTGTTCTTCAGAAAAATCCTTCAGGTCCCACAAATTCTTTGGTTTTTCAGCATTTTTTTGTATTTGAACCCTTTCCAACAATGACTGTATGACTTTGAAATCTGAGGGACTCATTTGCAACTATTACAGAAGGTTCAAGCACTCACTGATTCTTCAGAAATAAACACAATGCCTTAAGAGCCAGGGGGTGAAAACTTTTTGGATTTGAAGATCAGGGAAAATCTTCTGAAGAGCAGTACTAAATGAAAAAATAAAAATATTTAGGGAAAATAAGAAAAATGTACACATCTTCATTCTGTTCAAAAGTTTTCACCCCCAGCTCTTAATGCATACATATTTCTTCTAAAGCATCAGTGAGTGTTTGAACCATCTGTAATAGTTGCATATGAGTCCCTCAGTTGTCCTCAGTGTGAAAAGATGGAGCTCAAAATCATACAGTCATTGTTGGAAAGGGTTCAAATACACAAAAATGCTGAAAAACCAAAGAATTTGTGGGAGCTGAAGGATTTTTCTGAAGAACAGCAGGCAGTTTAACTGTTCAGGACAAACAAGGGACTCATGAAGAACTATCACTAAACAAAAAAACAAACAAACAAAAAAACAGCTGTGGATCATTCAGGTAACAACATAGTATTAACAATCAAGGATATGTAAACTTTTGAACGGGGTCATTTTTATAAATTCAACTATTTTCTCTCATGGACTATAAACGTCTTTGATGTGAAATATCTTATTCAGGTCAGTACTAAATAAAAAATAACACACATTTTGTATGATCCCTTTTATTTTTGTAAAATAATAAACATTTTGCAGAATGTGCAAGGTGTATGTAAACTTTTGACCTCAATTTTGTGTGCAAAGTCTAGTGTGACCGCCACTGTAATTTGAAGAGATATAGCACAAGCACATTTTTCAAGTAAACTTTTCACATTTCATATTGAGTTGTGATTCCTGTTCCTGTTTTTTTTTCAGCTCAAGGAGCTCGGAGTAATAGTGTACGACTGTAGTTGTTTGGCTATGGACCTGCACAGGATCTTTTCTTTCTACTGGCAGCTGCAGTACAGAGACTACATTCCTTCAATCTGGTCCAAGAGAGTCACGGCCGTGTTCAGCAGAGACGAGCCGCTCCAGCTCAGACTCAACAATACAGATGCTTCTGCCTATGTGTCGGTGAGATCAATAAATATCTCTGTAGTCGTTGCCTGACGGAGGTGATCCGGCAGTGTACATCTGTTTTTAAAATAAAAAGGGAAGACAGGGGATAGTTGCCACACATCTTACTCTGTTATCCTCAGTATCCTGCTACCCATTTCTCAGGGTAGATTTATTTTTAATGTTGACTATACAGTAAATCTTATAGTTACTGAGAAACAGTCCTTGTGGCAACTTCCCTGTGTGACAGCTAACCCCTACATTGGCATTATGCCTGCAAAATAAAATATAAACTTTAATGGTAAATATATACCACTGGAAATTTTAGATCACTTCTATGACGGTAAAGACCTTAATGGTGTAAAAGACTTCCATTTTAAATAAATGTTGTTCTTTTGCACTTTCTATTCATTGTAGAAACTGTTTTCAACATTTATAATAATAAGAAATGTTTCTAGAGCAGCAAATCAGCATTTTAGAATAATTTCAGAAGGATCATGTGAAACTAAAGACTGGAGGAATGATGTTGAAAATTCAGCTTTAAATCACAGAAATAAATTACATTTTACAGGGTATTCACATAGAAAGCATTTATTTCAAATTGTAATAATATTTCACATTATTACTGTTTTTACTGTATTTTTGATCACATAAATGGTGTGGTGTGTGTGTGTAAAACTATTTAATTACAGTACTAACTAATACAGTTGACATTTTATTGCACAAACATGTCATGATCGATTATCCAGTGGCATGCACTTTGAAATATGTTTACATCTATGTCCATTCTTATTACAATGATTTTTCATGTGAACTGCTGTTTCATTGGTTCCAAAGGATATAATTTGATTAAGGTAAATTCACTCACTCTGCAGGTAATTTATCCCTGTGACTCTGTTCGACGCCAAGCTGCATCACATGTGAAGACACTGGCCATCGGATTCTAATTTGAGTGTAATGAATCTTGACTCCCTTCCAGCAACAGGATGTTTACTCGCCATATCTGAGACATCCATCATCCCATTCAAATGAATTGTGCTGTAATGTTATAGGCTGCTGGGAGACATTCTAGCTCAGTGATAAAATTCTTTTGCTGACAATGATGTATGTACACAGACGGCCATCTCATTACATCGCTCTGGTGTACTGGCCATACGAATTGAAGCCCAGAAAAAAAAAAAAAAAAAAAAAAAAAAAACAACTTTTAAAAGAAAACTGCTGTTTTATCTTTTTCTCCCCAAACTTTTTTTTCATAGACATCTCCAGAGCTGTTTTGCCCCAAGGGTCGAAGTAGAGATTTAGATGCCATACGACATGTGATCCGAGAAGCCAAGAGATTCATCTACATCTCTGTAACAGATTACCTGCCCTTAGTCAACCGCAGCTTCAGAGGATCACCAATCATAAGGTAATGCTGGTTTTCACCGACAGAAATCATTTATATGTTTCAGCATTAAAAAATAGCTGTTATTAAAGGATTTAATCAATTTATTGAGGTTTAATGTTAAAACTAACTAACTAACTAACTAAATAAATAAATAAATGGTGCCATTACAAAAACCCTTGATAAGATTTCTTACAGGGTTAGTTCACCCAACAATGAAAATTCTGTCATTATTACTCACCCTCATTTCATTCCAAACCCGTGAGACCTTTTTGGTACACAAATGAAGATAATTTAAGATATTTAAATCTGAGAGCTTTCTGACCCTGCATAGACAGCACGCAACCCACGTCAAAGACTGAAATGTAAGAGCAGAAATTGTTGAAAAAGTATTCTCATAGCTCCATAAAATTAAGGTTGAACCACTGATGTCAGTGATGTTCTTACTATCATTATGTGCCTTGAACATGTCAGTTGCATAGCTGTCTACGCAGGGTCAGAAAGCTCTTGGATTTCATCAAAAATATCTTAATTTGTGTTCTGAAGATGAACAAAGGTCTTACGAGTTTAGAACAACATGAGGGTGAGTAAGTAATGACAAAATGTTCATTTTTGGGTGAATTAACCCTTGTTAACAATGTACAATGGATAATGTACATTTCAAAATAAAAGACATTCAGATTATTTGAAAAATCACTGAAAAGTTACGAAACATTTTTACGTTTCGTGCAGTGTGCTAAGTTATTTCTCAAGTAAGTATGCTATATGTTATGCTTTTTATTTTTCTATTTTTGCATATAATTTATACTAATTATTAAATGTATTTTGGTTTACTTTAAAAGTAGTTTAAAGTTATTTTTAATTTACTTTAAAAAGGTATTAAATCTCAGAATCTTCTAATAGAATAAGTTCGTTTGTCTTTGTGTATAATGTCTTTTTGCCATCTTAAGAAATTGGATCATTTTTCAATCAAATGATCATTTAATTTGATATATAATATCGATTTTATAAATATCCATTTTTATAAATCAGCTATTGTTCTTGAAACAAGATCTTGATGTTATGAATTGTGTAAGTCAAAACTCTTGACACACACACACAAAAAAATTATATTTTTATTATATATATATATATATATATATATCAGAGATATCACTTAATTTACAAAAACTTACAAAAATAAAAAAATAAATCGTTGTCAAGTTTATGTTTCTACATATTTAAGATATGTTCTTTGAAAATTATTTTAAAATGATTAAAATCATTAAAATTATCTGCCTGTCTATTTTTATTTCTTGTATTTTTGCTTTTTGAGTGAATTTGTTTTAAAAGACATTTAGGTATTTTCACTGGAAAACAAAAGAAAGATACTAAAAATAGATTTTTTTGATGTGTAAATCTTTGGAGCTATTTATAAATGGACAAAAACGCTCTTTTGATGATGCATGACTTCCTGTGTGCTACTTCTGTACATCAACAGTAATTTGGCTTGTTCTATTTTTTTGGTTCAGGTACTGGTCGCCAATAGACGAGATGCTCCGGGAGGCTGTGGTACTGAGAGAGGTCAAAGTTCGTCTCTTGATCAGTCTATGGACACGTACACATCCACTGACCTTTAACTTTATGACGTCAATGCAGGCTCTATGCACAGGACTGCCAGTCTGCTCTGTAGAAGTGGTGAGGAAAGATCGATTGATCTGTTTATAAAGTACACACCCAGAAATATATTTAAATATATTTTACACTATAGACTATATTTTATACATGCGTGTCTGTTTTGAATCAGAGATTTTATAGAGGCAAGGAGCAGACGGGAGGAATTCAGCACAGGATAAATGAGAATAAATTTATGGTGACAGACAACGCAGGATATATTGGTAAGATTCTCTCTCTTTTTTTAGTGTAGTTCACTGGCCTGATAAAAACTACTGGCTTATTTTTGTATTGCCAAAGCAGTAAAACATAAGTTAAAAAAGAAAATAACAATGTCAAAAGAAAATTAATTCAATATTTTACTGTGTTATTTAATTAAATGTAATATATTAAAAGGGATAGCAGCAAACAAAAGATTATTCTAAAATCCTAAAATATGCAATAATTCCAAAAATCGATATACGTGAAGTAATGAGGCATTTAACCATTTTTATGTTTTTCTTTCATTGTCATCTGTATCATATTATTTCATTTATCATTTTGCACATTAATATTCACATTTTCTGTCAATAAGGGAATCTGGACTGGGTTGGCAGTGAGTTGGCTTTCAACGCAGGAGCCGGGCTGGTGATTGAAGAATCGGAAAACCAGCGGGAAGGGCAGGACTCGATTGTAGAGCAGCTGACTGCTGCTTTTGAAAGAGACTGGTTTTCACCCTACACAATAAGCCTGCTCCCTGGCAGCACGACCTTACAGGAGAGCCAACATGGGAGGCAGAAACTGCAAGCTCTAAAGACAAAACCAGAGAGCAGAGAGCATGAGTGAGCGGCACAAATTACTCTGTGAAGCGGGACCAATAAGCCAAGGACTTTGTGCCTCAGAACATCTGCGTCATGACTCTTACCATTTGAATTTTCAAATGCTGTCAATGGAACGGAATAATAATCTCTGAAGGACTTCTGTGAAGGAAAAGATTTTTGTGTATGCTTTCTTTTTAAAATGACAGTACAGCACTTTCAGTGAAATACTCTATTATATAATGCATGCTTATTTGGATATGAAACACTCAGTACCATTAACTGAGAACTGTAGAAATCATTTACTCCTACTATTTACTTACTAATATTTAGACTTTTCTTATTTTAAATCAAACTATTCAGAGACTCTGCTCATGGACATTTTTCGACAGAGGACATTGCCAAAATTTTATAATCATTGTGTAAATTACTTTTCTCAAGATGTTCATTAGTCATACTTTTTTAAAATCAAGCACATTTTTACTAAAAGACACACTTGCTCATTACATTTGCAGCTTCATAGCTATCATTATTTTCTGATTGACTGGATATTATGGCACATCTGACACTGTGTATGTATAAAATGTTTACATGATGCAGCATGCACAGCCTTGAACTAATGTACAATCGTACGCACAAGAAGAGACTGTTTTTCTTATTGAATACTAACTAGCTTACACCCTTTAAATGTAGCTTTATAGAGTAGCTTTTATATGTAGCTTTATAAATTATCCTTTAATCGACTGTTTTAATGGAACAGTAATGTTTTTATTAAACAGTCAATGCTGATTGCTGATCTTACAATACAAGCCACATGTGTTGCATTTCTCAGTAGTTTGTGGCCTGATGCTTTAGCATGTTTTGCCTTATATATGCTGCCATAAACTGTAGCTGCTCTTGCTTTCTGGATGACTACCTCCTATGATACAATGCATCTATGATATACTGTATACATATAATCATATATAATAAAACTGCTTGCTGCTGCATGGGTCATATATTGAACTGAATTATAGCCCCACGTACATACGATACTGATTTTCTTACAAGGAATGCACAATTTATGACGTGATTAAATGTGTAGCACCTTAACTGATTGTTAGAATTAAATATTAAAGAGTTTGTTAAAAACTGAGTACCAGTCGTAAATAGGCAACATATGTCCTATTGATTTCTCACTGTTGTTGTTTGGTCATTTGTGTCAGACTGTCAGCAAACATCTCTCAAAACCAAATCAATGTAAAGCCTCTCTTGGGGGAGCAATTTATTTGGCACATTCAAAGCAATAACAAACTGCCTGAATACCTTCATTCTTCTCATGTGCAAAAGTGTCTAAGTGAACACATGAAAATCCAGTGGACTAATGACAATGCATAACAATGCTTTTCTTGAACATGATATCTACTAAAATACAAATCACCTACACAACATCTGTGGTTTTCAATAATAAACTATATGGTCAAACAAATGAACAGATAAATAAATAAAAATGTATGAAAAATCCTGTTATTTACTGTTACCATAATTTATCATGTCATTTAAAACATACAAACAAACAAACAAATAAAATTATTTAAAAACATTATTTTATTTTACACTATTTAACCAGCATGCTTTTTTTGAGTCGCTTTCCATATATGGTAAACTAGAAGCTTAAAACAGTAAATAAATAAATAAATGTTTGAAAAATTCTGTCATCATTTACTGTTACCATAATTTATCATGTCATTTTAGAAAACAACAACACTATTTTACACAATTTAACCTGTATGCTTTTTTCAGTCGCTGTCTGTCTGTCTGTAAATCTTTCACATTTATGGTAAACCGGAAGCTTAAAATTGTAAATAAATAAATAAATAAAAATCACTGTAAAATTTCTGTTATAATTTACTGTTACCATATTTTATTATATAATTTTAGAAGAAATAAAATTAAATGTACACTATTTAACTAGTATGCACTTTTCGCTGTCTGTCAATCGTTGTTTTTTTTTTTTTTTTTTGCTTCAAGGTAACATACAAAAAACCAAGTAAACAACAATAAGAAAAATCTTAATACAATTCCAAGAAGTCCAAATAGCAGCATAACATAAATAAACACAATAAACAAATTGAAAAAAGAGAGAAAAATAAATACAGAAATAAATAAATATAAAAATAAAACAAAACAAAGGGCTTAATCACCAAAAAATACCTTCAAAAGATTACAAAGTTTAAGGGCTTTTTTATGATGCATAAGTTTTAAAGATTTGAAGAAGATCATTAAATCTTTCTGAAAAAGTGAGAAAGTGTGTGTGTGGGGGGGTGTGTGTGGGGGGTTATTAAAGAATCTGCATTTATGAATAAAATAATTGGCCAAAATCACAATATTATTCACCAAAAATTCGACATCACAATTCCGAAAAAAGGACAAATATTTTACAATTTTAAAATCAAAGTCAGGTATCACATATTTCACACTTAACCAAGTAGAGATGTCATCCCAGAGTTTCTTAGAGAATTTACATAAATAAAATAAATGTTCCAATGACTCTATGTCTGCTTTGCAAAAAGTGCACTCATTACAATCCATATTAAATCTATGTCTGAGGAACTCATTACCTGTCTGTCAATCGTTCAGAGTCAAACAGTCCATATATGGTAAACATGGAGCTTAAAAAATGTAAGTTTGGAGGCTGCCAAATGTATATAATTTCTTATTTTTCCACGGTTTACACAGACAAATGTCCGAAAAAGTATACAACAGAGGGGAATAAAGAGACTAAAAATCCAAAAAAAAAAAAAAAGAAAAGGAGCCAAGACCACAGTAAATGTCGGTAAAGAGGTGTTGTACCTCGCTTTGCTTCTGCCTCTCAGGTCAAAATACCATGGTTATTCCAAAGCTTCGGGGTTGTATACGCGTGTAATTCGGTGCAGAAGCTCTTTAACGTCGTTTACAGCACCTTGTTAGTGCAAGATGAGCTGATGGTTTAGTCAAGAATGTGCAGGCCTAGACTTCTTGTTCTTAACTTCCTCCACAAGGTGGCGCCAAAACCATTACATTACATTTAGTGAGCATGCCTTGTAAGATTTTTTAAATCAGTATTATGATTTATGGGATAATAACATCACAGACTAACTAATAAAGTATTTTCCCCTTCCAAACGGCACAAATAGCTTTGCCAGTACTGTAATTTAGGTCGCCCCTCAGCAGATTGTGTCGGATGTGCTCATAATTCTACGCATGCCGTATATTAATGACGATTTAAAGCACAGACCCGGACAGATGACACTCAATAAGCCTGTTATGATATTTTAACTGGTGACTGGGGGTTGACGGCTGTTGTTATGGTAACAGATTAAGGTCAGAGATGTACTAAACCACTGTTGCCATGGAATTACTGCTGTCCTGATCAGACGGATGCTGTGGGACGGAAAATACATAAACACCTACTAAAACTTTTTCTTGAAATCATAGAAGCACGAAAGTCAACTGAATGTCTCAAGATTACATTTAGTTATTAAAATCCTGTGTTATATGGTTTGTAATGGCTGGTGGTTTTTACTTTAAAACTTCACATGCCCTAGTAAGTGAGGATGGATCTCCAGTAGTCAACACCCTGCACACGCACTGCAGTTTCGGCGTGATGTCTGAACAGGACCGGAGGATGCTGCAGTCCCGATGGAACATTTGAAAGGCAACATTCTGCGTTTATTTTCAATCTAATAACAGATACCAGTTTGCTGAGAGGAACGAGCGACATGAATATGAAATCCTGCATCGCATCGCTGTGAATTGCAGATTTTTTTTCTCTCTCGTTCAGTGATGCAGCTACAATTCCTCTGCTCAGCTGCTTATGCAGAAGGGTAAACCACCAGTGCTGGATTTATATGGATTTTATGTTTCTTCAAAGTGTTTCTGACTAGTAAATCCTTATGATTGTGTAATTTAAATATGGAGGGGGAGATTCCAGACATATTAGAGCAGTTCATGAGCAGCCCTCTTGTCACTTGGGTAAGTTGCAGTTTTTTTGTTTGTTACGTACAGAACGTAGCAAACGTTGTTATCAGATTGCGTCTGTGTGAGAGTATATGAGCTAGCATAACAGTATAAACTGATAGACTGACAATATGGATGTAAACAAACATATTTTGTATTTGCAGCCTGTATTATTTTGGTTTTAAACAGGTCACACTGCTGTCACTTCATGACATGTCATTTTAACCTTCATATATATTTGTGTCCTAAAGGTTAAGACATTTGGTCAACTAGGTGACAAAGAGGGGAACATGCTCTCTGAATACACTGAATTAGTGGATGGCATATTCTTGAACAAGGTCATGAATCAAATGTAAGTATGTGTTTGTCAAATCCGTTTGCACACAATTTTTATTATCTCAGTACTCAAATCAGCTTAGTAAGCATTCAGTTTGAATGTACAGTAGCTGAGGGGTTTTATTAGTGTCAACTTCTTACAAGAACAATTTCTGGGACATATACCACTGAAAGGGGGTCAGGAAATGGTACTTTCTTTGAAAGAATGTAATACTTTTATTCAGCAAGAATTCATTAAATTGAGAGTAAAGACATTTATTATATATATTATATAAAGACATTTATTTAAAAAAATAAAATAAAATAAACACTGTTCTATTAAACTTTCTGTTATAGAATGATCCTGAAAACTTGTATCAGTTTCCAGTTTACACAAAAAAGCAACTGTTTTCAGTATTTATAATAATATTAATAATAATACATGTTTTTGAGCATCAAATAAGTATATTCTAATGATTTCTGAAGGAACATATGACACTGAAGGCTAGAGTAATGATGCTGAAAATTTAGCTTTGCCTCGCAGAAATAAATTACATTTTAAAATATATTAAAATAGAAATAAACATTTTAAACTGCACTCATATTTTACAATATTAAAGAAATGACATGGATTTTTAAAAATATTTTAATGTGTTCCTTGAGGTTTACTTATAATGGTAATAAAGGTTTTTGCACAAAAAAGAATAAATATGTTGAAAAATGCAATTAACCTTCATTCTGACCCTCTGTCTAAAATGACCTTTAAGGGGTGGGTCCTTTAAAGCAGCGTTTCCCAGCTCCAGTCCCTGGGACTGGAGTTGGGAAACGCTGCTTTAAATGATTACTTCACTTCCAGAACAAAAAATACAGATATTGTACTTACCCCCTTGCCATCAAAGATGTTTGTGTCTTTCTTCTTTTGTTCAGTCATAAAGTAATTATGTTTTTTGAGGCAAACATTTCATGACAGTTAGGGTATGTCTAAAAACTCCCATCTCATTTTCTCCTCCAACTTTAAAATCATCCTACATCGCTGCAGAAGTACCAACCCAGTGTTTATAAAGTGAACATGCGAAGAAGATCAAACACTCTTTACAAAAAAAGGTAGAGCTGCAAGTTAGGATGATTTTGATGATTTTCTTCCTCAACTGGGATCGTTTAGAGCCCTTTGATGCTGTATTTAAACTGCATTTTGGAAGTCCAAATTTGGGGGCACCATAGAAGTCCATCACATGGAGAGAAATACTGAAATGTTTTCCTTAAAAAACATAATTTCTTTACGACTGAAGAAAGAAAGACATGAACATCTTGGATGACAAGGGTGTGAGTACATTATCTGTACATGTTTGTTCTGAAAGTGAACTAATCCTTTAAGGGTCACTAATCAAACACTGCTATGATTGGCTAATGTCATTGCATAGCAAACAGTATCAATGCCCCCTCACTATTGCATGTGAGTGTTTTGACAACATAAAAAAATATTATATTTCCAGACGAAGCATTATGAAATCATTTACTTACGGTTTGTGATGCAGCTGCAGTCAGATCTAGTACTGCTTCATCTTTCAACAAATGTTTCTTTGTGAACCTTTCATGATACTGTACCTTATTTACAAAACAAAATCCTCCGAACAATCCTCAGACACGGTCTGCGATGCCATTAAAAATAAATTATACTTGTTCCTTATGGGATCCTTCGGATATTTGTACATAGAAGCGATCAAGCTGTTTAAGCTTAACATGTCAAAGCAAATGTTTTTTCACCCCATTTATCCTATTGACGACAGACTTGTACATAGACTGTGTCAGAAAGCGAATGCACATTTGTATACTGTATCCAGTGTAGACAAGATAGCGGCAGTTTTTGTAATTTCTGTTTGCTTTTGAAGCGACACAACACTCGCATTCAGGGTAATCAAGTGTCGTTAAGTGACTGAATGACAGTGGGAGGGTCCTGTGTTGAGAAAAAGACTATTTGTCGATGTCTTGCTCTGGAGGGAGTGTTTATGCAAATGACTGCGCTGGGGTGACGTCATCTCACACCTCGAATCCGAATGAGCCGTTTTCTGAGGGTTATTACATAAATGCTTTTTTATTGATGATACGGACATTTTAAGTTATGAAACTTGCAGGATGTATTAAGCATACAAAGACCTCCCCTGTCAAAAGATCAAGTGAAATTTGGTTTCTCATGTCATGACCCCTTTTGCTAAGCAACCATGACCTGCACTCTCAATGAAGATGCGGAAGTTTCATCAAAGGACAAATGGATTTCCAGCACTAAAAATCACTTGCTGTAGCTCTGCTACTAAATTTATTTAAAAATGTACAGCTATGATCAGCTGTTTGTCCATCTTGGCTGAGCTTTCAATGTTGTTACGGAAAAGGATGAAGCTAATTGGTTGAATCTTGTCACATGACCCGCGGTGAGCTTGCGGCATTCTGAAAAGTTGAGATGTTTTCAACTCAGTTTTTCAAGCGCGTCTGCACCGCATGCACGTTGCGACCTCGTCGCTTCCGTTATGAGCGCTGCTGCCGCGCATCTACAGTTGAAATAACGAACTTGAGCGCGCAAAAGACGTGATATGTGAACGGCCCCTTAAAAGAGAAGTCCACTTCCAAAACAAAGATTCACATATGATGTACTCACCCCCTTGTCATCCATTCATGTCTTTCTTTCATCAGTCGTAAAGAATTTTTTTTTTTTTGAGAAAAACATTTCTGCATTTTTTCTCCATATAATGGACTGATATGGTGCCCCGAACTTCTAAAAGGCAGTTTAAATGCGGCTTCAAACGATCCCAAATGCGGTTGTAAACGATCCCAGCCGAGAAAGAAGGGTCTTATCTAGCGTAGCGATCTGTTATTTTTATAAAAACAATACAATTTATATACTTTGTAATGCCAAAGCTCGTCTTGTTTTACGCTGCCTGGACTGTTTTTGTTCCGGTTCATGACAGTTAGGGTATGTCGAAAAACTCCCATCTCATATTTTCCCTCAACTTCTAAATTATCCTATATCGCTGTTTTACCTTTTTTGTTAAGGGTATTTGATCTACTTTGCATGTTCACTTTGCAAAGTACTTCTGCAGCAATGTAGGATGATTTTGAAGTTGAGGGAGAAAATACGATTGGAGTTTTTTGACATACCCTAACTGTCTTGAGTCAGAATACACAGAGGTCATGGAGAGAAAGGCAAGACAAGCGTTTGAAATTAAAAAGTATTTAAATTGTATTTTTTAAATGAAAATAACCGATTGTTTAGCTAGATAAGACCCTTCTTCAACGGCGGGGATTGTTTACAGCCGCATTTGGGATCGTTTGAAGCCGCATTTAAACTGCATTTTGGAAGTTCAAAATCGGGGCACCATATCAGTCCATTATATGGAGAAAAATGCAAAATGTTTTCCTCAAAAATATTTTACTGTATTTTTGGTTAAGTAAGTGCAGGTTTGGTGAGCATATGAGACTTCTTTCAAAAACATTAAAAATCTTACCAAACCCAAACTTTTCAATGGAAATTTTTGTTACACATTCAATTAGCTATTGAGCTTAAATTATTAATCCAAAGCAATTTAACACTTAGTTGAGTGCTTTGCTTAAGGGCATATTGTTGAAAGGGTTCTCTCAGTGACTTTTCAGTTCACAGTTGTCTCTACATGTGATCAGATTTGTATGGCCCCATTCCAGACCCCATACTGTGAAGTTACCACCACTCTTTGGTGTTGCTTGCATGTAATATTGGGCAGTTTTGTAGACAGCATGTGTTTCAGCTTTTAAATGACTCATTCCATGCAGGAGACCCAAAACACTGTATGCTTTGTCATGGTCATGAAGGAACACTTTGTAGTCGGTCCGTCAGACTGTTCGACTGGACAGAATTTGGATGGCTGCATATGGGGTGGGTTGGTTGTTTTTGCCCTAAATTCTATTTCCGTCTCAGACAAAAATCCATAGGTTTATTTAAAAGTTAAAACCCAACCATGCCTTTGGGTAACATGCATTTCATTGCCATTTAAATGATAGTTAACATGAAGACCTTATATTTTAAAAAGCAAAATTATCTGTGAAGATGCTGAGGTAGTAAACCGTACAGTATCAAGCTGGCCACTATAATCCCACAGATTCACGGAGGCTGATGGATTAAAGCTTGATTGTAGACTTTTTTTAGATGGTGGCATGGACTACATCCCAGACTAAGGTTTATCAAGGGACAGCAGCGTTTCAGGTCACTGTGTCAGGATGCGGACCATGAGCTGCTGAACTAAAGGAGTTAAAAGTCTCAAGACTTGACCTAAACTGAATTCTGCTGCTTTTGCCTCTGTCTGTGTCTGCCTTAGTGCTGGCTAGTTGAGGAATGAAGTCATGTGGAAAAAAAAGGAATGAATGAACAGATTGTGTTTTGTTGCTATTATTATTCGTGCCCCTTAGTCCAGGTTAACATACTAAACAGGTCTTCAGAAACAAGACGTCTCAGTTGCTTCGTGCTGAGATGATTTTATATGACAGGAATAAGTTCATGTCTTTTGTTCACAGAAATCCCAAAGGGACTGTTCAAGGTTTAAACAAAGTGAACAATGATGTCAGCCAGAGAGCTCAAAACCTGTCTGTTCTCATTTACCACATCAAGTCGTACTACCAGGTAAGGCACTGAGAAAATTAATAATTAAACAAATTAGAAATAATTATTATTATTTTTTAAATAAAGTTATATTTTTATTAAATAAAAAAAATATATATATTGCTGAACTGCAATATTTAAGAACTGCTGTACGAGAAATCAGAAAAGTTATTATCTGTTTGAAAATCTGCAATCTGAGGGTGCAAAGAAATCAAAATACTGAGAAATGCCTTTACAGTTGTCCAAATGAAGTTCCTAGCAATGCATATTATTAATCAAAAAGTACGTTTTGATATATTACGGCAGGAAATTTACAAAATATCTTCATGGAATCTGATCTTTACTTAATGTCCTAATGATTTTTGGCATAAAAGAAAAATCAGTAATTTTGGCTATTGCTACAGATATACCCGTGCTACTTAACCACTGGTTTTGTGGTCCAGGGTCACATATTTATTTTTCACTAGGGGTTTCAAGGTTATATATTGAAGAATCTTTGGCAAATAATGAAAGAAAGAAGCATGACCACAACCAAGACTACTTAAAAGTGGGCTGTTTGGTTGCTCTGTATACACTTGTCTTCTTCAAAGCAGAGAAAAAAACTTAGTGTATAACCTAAATCGTTCTTTCAAATACATTTTTGCTGCATGCAAGTTCAATGTCAAGTTCCCTTGTTACTATACCAGATTCTGCATATTCCCAAATGGAGGCCCTCTGGGTGGAAGGGCAGGATTTGAAGTCATACCCTAAAGTTCCTGCTACCCACCCTGCATCCTGCACATCTGTCTGTGTGAAAATAGCCTCACCACCAGACCTACAAGCTACTCTAAAAAAGACTGGCCTAGATATCAGTGTGCCGCGCCAACATCTGTGTAATCAGTAGCTAGGAAACAGCAATGGCCCAGAGCAAAGCTGGAAAATGACCCATTTAACATCCCATGAGACCTGTCTCTCATGGTGCCGGCTAAAGCGGTCAAATTAATGAAAGTACCCCCCAAAAAAACAGACAAGCCAAATAATGGAATTATTTCCTGTTGCCTAATTTTCACTTGTTATTTTTTTAATTGGTGCAAATTATGGCCTTTTAAAACCATGTGTTGCCGGAAGTTGTCACATTTTGCAAATCTAAATGCACAGTTAATTTAAAATATTGTGACATGTAGCAGAGCTGTTTGTGCTTAGCATCTTGAATCTTTGAAATTGACTTTATCTTCCCTTGAGTTTTGTTAGCCTGAGGAAATTCAGAGTGTTCAATCACTGATCTAGCTTATTCAGCGAAACCGAAAACGATCTTGCCCAGGAAGAATCTGCATTAACGAATTCCCATATGGAAAAGTGACAGGCAAATTAAGCCCACCTATACAATCCCTGTCGATTTGTGTTAGCATAACTTAAACACTGAAAAGCCCTGGACATTCTGGGACATCTGCCTTCTACGAGGAGACATTGTTAAATAATGCTGTTAAATAATTAATAATACACATTGTCATGCTGATTTAAGATGAAATGCTTTGTAATGAATGCTCCCAAACTCTGTGGTTGTCTGGTTATGTGGCTTTTTAGGAAGGACTTATAAATCTGTTAGTGAGTGCTGTGTAATCTAAGTTCTTAAATTACCGCTGCCTTGGTCCTTTAATGTGTTTTTTAAGAAATTAATAAGATGGTGACCACAACATTCGAGTTCATCTGAAGCACCACTTCAAAGTTTAATAATTGTCTTGATTTAAACCATCCCCCATGCGCCTGCACACAAGTTTCCCGAACTCTTTGAGACGTCTCTGAACAATTACCCCAGTCCCCAGTCCTGCCTGTAATTTATGGCTTAAAACGGTTGAATGCAAAGAAACCGATGGCAGCTGGGTCTGTTTTAGCGCTTTAATAAACTCAGAGCTTCTAATTTTTGGACACGATTCTGTGTATCTCCTCTCATCTCTTGTTTCTGATTTTGCATCTACTGTAGGAAACCCTGCATCAGCTGATTATGATGTCTCCTCCTAATGTGCTGCTGCTGGGCAGGAACCCGGTCTGTGGTACGTCAGCTCTTAAAAAAAAGATTCTGAGAAAGTGCAGAGTAGTTCCAGTAGTTGAATCTAATGACGTGCACATAAACTGTCTGTCAGGAACTCTCATAAGGAGAAATCATAAAAAATTACTGCTGTGTGTAATTTTCATTTTACTTTCTCCTATAAAATACTTTCCGGTCTCATTTGATTTCTTTCTTCAGAATAAAATGTGTGCATATCGAGAAGGATTTGTTTTGATTGACAATATACCCCTCATCTAAATATGCTACTATTCAAAAGTCTTTTTCTTTTTTTAGAAAAATTCATACTTTTATTTAGCAAGGATGCATTAAATTAATCAAAAGTGACAATACAGACATTTATAATAAACAAAAGATTTGTATTTCAAATAAATGCTCTGTTCAAGTTCTGCTGAACTTTTTATTCATTAAATAATCCTGGAAAAAATATATCATGGTTTCTACAAAAGTATTAAGCAGCACTGCTTTCCAAATTGATAATAAGAAAGTTTCTTGAGCAGAAAATCAGAATATTGTAATGTTTTCCAAAGGATCATGTGACACTGAAGACTGGAGTAATGATGCTAAAAATCCAGCTTTGCATCACAGGAATAAATTACATTGTAAAATATATTAAAATAGAAAACAGTTATTTTAAATTGCAATATTATTTTACAATATTACAGTTTTTACTGTATTTTTGATCAAATAAATGCAACCTTGGTGAGCATAAGAGACTTCTTTTAAAAACATCTTGGAGTGCACCAGATAACTGTGTGAATCAAACAGATTCAGAATCAATAGAATTCCATTGTAAAGCACTTGTTTTGACTGAAATTACACTTTTTTTCTAGAGGAAGGTCTAGAAGAGATCAGAAAGTTACTGCTGCTGTTGCTTGGCTGTGTTGTGCAGGTAATATGTCACTGTGTGCACTACACTGATTGTATTAAACCGAACACTTGACTGTTCATTTTTTTCAACTTTTCATTGTTTTATTGTACATTTTCATCAAAATGAAGCAGTGCCACTTCTAGTATGCAGACCTAAAACTGTCTGTTGCTGTTTTACAGTGTGAAAGAAAAGAGGAGTATATTGAGAAGATACAAAGTCTTGATTTTGACACAAAAGCAGCAATCGCAGCACATATCCAAGAGGTACTGGAATAGACTACAAGAGGCACAGTTGCTTGACAAATATGGCACATATGGCTGATTATCTGTATAGTCATGTAGTAATTATATTTGATTAGACTTCTCAGGGAGAACTGATTAAAATCATGTCTGCCTAAAACAAGCCACCTACAGGCATAATGTTAATAACTTAACAAGATAATACATCAAAAGCCCTTTTGTTTTCATGTAGGAGGTCTTTTGAATTGAGCATAAGGTAGATGACAATATATTGTCATTTTATGAAGCTATACAAAACACTGAACACTTTTTTTGCACTCCAGGTGACTCATTGTCAGGAGAACGTGTTTGATCTGCATTGGTTGGAGATGGAAGGTCTGTGTCCAGAGGAATGGGAAAATCTCTGCAGAAGTATGAGCATTAACCTCAAAATGTTAGTCGACCAGCGAGACCGACAATTTGAGGTATCTTCAAAAGTCATTTAGAAATTACAAATGGGAGATGATTATTCAATTCGAAGGAGTTTTATTGTGCATGGCTCAAATTTGAAGGAAAATAAATATAAGCCGGTGCATAAAATGTTAAACAACCAATGCATGGGACATTAAAATGCTTTTAAATGCTTAATGTCTCTGTTGGTAGGCCATCGTGGAGCTGATGCAGGGGAAAGAGACGATAAAGTCTGTAGTGTTTGGTGATGACTCCTCCCTCACAGAGCCCACCAGCAGCCGGCTCCCTTTATCCCAGCAGCATCTGGCACTAGAGCTGACGGACGCTAAAGCCAAGATCAAACGCCTCAGACAGGAGCTGTGAGGAAATGCACACACACTAAAATAAGATGCATATGCACAGACATGATGAATAATCAAACTTGTGTGTTTATGGGGGTATGTGATTGCAATCATTTTAGCAAGCAGAAAATCATGCTTCATGACTGTAACTTCCTGTTTCAATAGGAAATATATCAACACAGGAAAGAAAACTGCACTTATCAAGCCATGCTGTCTTTAGCTGTTAGTGACAGACAATTTATTAGCAGCCATATCTGCATTGGTCAGGACTGTTGATTTTTATTTATTTTATTTTTAATTTTTATCGTGATTGACCTTATTTTTAAATTATGTATTTCATTTTTAATTTTTAAATAATATTGAAATCCTATCATATTACTTTCCAGTATCCAAAACGATATATGTGACCCTGGACAACAAAACCAGTCTTAAGTCGCTGGGGTATATTTGTAGCAATAGCCAAAAAATACATTGTATAGGTCAAAATTATCGATTTTTCTTTTATGCCAAAAATCATTAGGAAATTAAATAAAGATCATGTTTCATGAAGATATTTAATAAAATTCCTACTGTAAATATATCAAAACTTAATTTTTGATTAGTAATATGCATTAGTAAGAGCTTCATTTGGACAACTTTAAAGGTGATTTTCTCAATATTTTGATTTTTTTGCACCCTCAGATTCCATTTATTCAAATAGTTGTATCTCGGCCAAATATTGCCCCATCCTAACAAACCATACATCAATGGAGAGCTTGTTTATTCAGCTTTCAGATGATGTATAAAGCTCAATTTCAAAAAATTGACCCTTATGACTGGTTTTGTGGTCCAGGGTCACATACCTCATAATCACTTCAACATTTTTTATGCAATTAATGATCATTTGCACTATATCAAACTTTAAATAATATGTAATCATGTATATTATCTTATTTAATTTATTTACTTATTTGATAATAAAAAAAGCTTCTCTGATTAATCAGTAATATCTAGTTCTGTGGTTACAGTAAATTGTCTGTAGGAAGCTTGCCCCAGATTAAATAGACCCTGGCACAGTGCAGGGTCCGTCCTTATTCTGCTGACCCACTTTGATCCTCTTAGTGTAATGCTACAGACAGTCAACCCCCCTTATTTCCACCCATCCATCCTTCTATCCGTCAATTTTTTCCATCCATCCACTAACCCGCTGTACAATACTGCACATACTGCTGCATGCCTGAACTTCTATTTCGGAGTATAACCTCGAGCAGAGCTTAAGTAATAATGTCTGAACAAAACACAGCTTTCTCAGTGTTTCTCAAAGTGAATATGTGATGTTTCAGTCATCATTAATAGGAAGTAGACTTCAACTTAGCAAAAATGGTCGGTGATAAAACATCTTTTGTAGTGAAAATTCTGGACTTACTGGGTTATGAAGTAACTGAGTTTGGAAAATTAATGACAATCATTTTTAGGTGATTTTACTAACTTTCTGGTGTAGCTTTATAATAACATAAAACATGAATTTAATTAAAACATTATTTAATATTTATATATATGATATATACTGATGTGTCAGTGATAAATGCAATATTGACTTTCGACACAATCTTGCATAAAACAGAGCACAATGGTTTGAAAATAACTCTGATTTTAGGTTGCTAATTTAAGCACATATACACTGTAAAATATATAGCCTAAGATATAATTTGTCTCTCACTTTCTGTGTAATGTATGGGGCAGACAAATGCATATGTGCATCTGTTAGAGAACAAAAAATGGTCTTTAATAATGAACCAGTATCCATGAGGGCTATAATTTCAACGAAAAAATGCAAATGTGCGTTAAGTATTTTCAGTATTACAATATGCTGTTTTGCATATCAAACTTTACTTAGATTTGTTAATATAGTAGATCTGTTCATAATTATTTTTATTATCTTAGGGTATCAATAGGTCAAACATAGGATAGCTGCACCTCTTTGTTGACTTGTGTGTGCTTGTAAATATGCATTGGTGGACATACTTGCATGTGGTTACATTTGCATGTATTTGCACGTACCTATGCTTATGTGCACAAATTTTTGGTTGTGCGGTTCGGTTCTGTGCATACTTGTTCTTCTCTGATTAAGTGATTGCATGTTAATCACTCATGTGTGGGTATTGAATCTTTAAATCTTCCAAACATCTGTTTCCTGTGTCCCAACAGAGAGGAGAAAAGTGAACAGCTCTTAGACTGCAGGCAGGACCTGGACAGTGTGGAGGCGGAGCTTAAAAGACTCCAGCAAGAGGTACTAAAAACAAAACAATTGAAAATATGTCTGATCAAAAGCTCCATCTACGAACTTTAACTTCTGTCGCAATTTATATTTTGCTATTTATCATTTATTCTTTATTACAAATGCTCACATTTTATATCATAGACATGGCAACTTCTGTATAACTCCATTTCTTCCTAGTATACCAAACTTTTTTTATTTCAAAAGATGAAGAAATTCGGTTGTGCTGTATTTGTTTATACAAGGTCAAAGGTTGATATTTTAATGTTCTTTTTTTCTTCCTTGCCCTTTCTATCCTGTCTACTTTTGGGGGTCCGTGGCAGAATATGCAGCTGTTAACAGATGCACGAGCAGCCAGGATGTACCGTGATGAGCTGGATGCGATGAAAGAGAGAGCCATCAGAGCAGACAAACTGGAAAGTGAAGTGGCTCGCTACCGAGATAAACTTAACAACATGAACTTTTACAAGGTTAAACTGGAGGTGTGTATAGAACAATATTTATGTGTGCACACAGTAACGTTCAGAATTGGGATTGGGTTTTTAAGTCGCTTCCGCTTACCAAGGTTGCAGTTATCTAATCAAAAAAACTGTGAAAACAGTAATATTGTGAAATATTACAATTGAAAATAATGTAATGATATAAAACATAATGTAATTTATTCCTGTGATGGCAAAGCTGAATTTTCAGCATCATTACCCCAAGCCTTTAGTGAGAAATCGTGTCTTAACTTTCTTTTTGCCATTGACAGGAGCTGAAGGAGGATAATCAGGTGTTAATGGAAAGTAAGGCCATGCTGGAGGAAGAGCTACAGAGTGTCAAACCACGATCTGACAAACTGCACCATCTGGAGAAACACAATCTCCTACTAGAATCAAAACTTCATGACATGGAAGAGGTGAGAAAGAAGAAATGATACCCATGAAAAGGATCTGCCACAATATTACTATGTACCATTTTCAGTTGCCATTCCATACTATTTTTTATCTGATTGACTCGGCTGTCTAATATGTTTTAGGAAAGAACTGTGGACAGGAGACGAATAGAGGAGCTGCTGGAAAGGAACGTCATACTGGAGCTCTCTCAGAAACGGAGTATGGAAGAATCACAACGTTTGGGCTGGGAGTTAGAACTTGCCAAGAACCCTCAGCAGAATTCAGAAACAGGTATATGTAAATATTAGTGCTGCCAATTTAACAAGGCATCTTAAAAACGTGATGCTCATGGACCATTGTGACTCTAAATAAGACCCTACATTACTCCAAACCTTGCTTTAAAAACCAAGATCTTGCTATAAACATAGAAACATATGGAAACTTGCAAAAGCTGTATTTTACTACACGTAATACTTAAACTTGAATACACTTAAAATGTGCTTTTGGTTGTAGAGCTGAAGTCTTTGGGCCAGGAGGTAACTGAAAAGACATGTAGCAGGTTGCTGAAACTGGAGAAGGACAATCAGAAGTTGTTGAAGGCCCTGGAAGAACTTCAAGGAACCAGTTGTCCATTGGATGGGTTCATCTCTGAATCCAAACATATTGAGGAAAATGGGAGGATGGACATAGTAGACTCTAAGACTCTAAAATCTACTTCAGAATGTGCTAACATGCACAATGGCCAAATGATCACACAGACAAATACTAATGGCAGCCTTCATTGCATTGAAGTAGAGCTCAATGAATTGGAGAATGAGAACCAGAGTTCTCAAATCAGTATCAACCAAAACCAAGGTCTAATGCATGAGAATGGGCATCTGAAGCAAGATAAGAGTTGTCTGGAGAAAGAGAATCGGAAATTGCGTCAACAAGTGAAGATCCAGGAGGCCTCGTTGGATAGTAGCAACCTGAAGTTGGTGGTTCTTGAGAAGGAGAACCGTACCCTGGTTAAAAAGACTAACTATCTTAGTGAGGCCTGTGCCAAGAACAAAGAGCTAGAAAAGGAAAACCAGGAGCTGATTCAACAGGCTGGAGTGGACAAGAGGATGCTGATGACATTAAGAGAGGTTACCACTACAGTAAAGGCTTTGCAGATGATTACACTTTCTCAGTGTTCTCTTTTTTTTCTCAATTTTACTGTTTTCTTCTCCAGGAGCTGCTGGACCAGAGGTTGAAATTGCAACAGAAAGAATCTGATTTTGAAAAATTGACTTACGATCTAGAGAGGATGAGGTTAAACCAGGAGACACGAATGGGAGATCACGAGGCTGTAGACCAGGGGTATGGAGACATTCACTATTACATTCAGTGAAGCCCAAGGTGATACTTTTAAATGTCAGATTGCTTAGAAATGTCGAATGACAACCCTTGTCTTTGTATCCATCACTTTCTCTCCCACTCTCAGTCAGTGTAAGCAGTTGGAGTCAGAGCTGGAGTCTTCTCTAATGAAATCCCTGAAGATTAAGAAAGAGAGAATGGCCGCCCTCGAGGCCCGTCTGCAAGAATCGGCCAAGATAAACCAGCAACTACGACAGGATCTTAAAACTGTGAGTTGAACCCAAGTCCAAAGTGAGATTTGGTAGCCATGCTTAAAGGAGAAGTCCACTTCCAGAACAACAATTTACAGATGATGTACTCACCCCCTTGTCATCCAAGTTGTTCATGTCTTTCTTTCTTCAGTCGTAAAGAAATTATGTTTTTTGAGGAAAACATTTCAGGATTTTTCTCCATATAATGGACTGATATGGTGCCCCAAGTTTGAACTTCCAAAATGCAGTTTAAATGTGGCTTCAAACGATCCCAGACGAGAAATAAGGGTCTTATCTATCGAAACTATCATTTTTTTTCATTAAAAAAATACAATTAAAATACTTTTTAATCTCAAACACTCATCTTGTCTTGCTCTGCCTGAACTCTGTTTATTCTGGCTCAAGACAGTTAGGGTATGTCGAAAAACTCCAATGGTATTTTCTCCCTCAACTTCAAAAATCATTTCAAAATCATCCTACATCAGTGCAGAAGCACTGACCCAGTCTTTGCAAAGTGAACATGCAAAGAAGATCAAACACCCTTAACAAAAAAGGTAAAACAGCGATATAGGATGATTTTTAAGTTGAGGGAGAACATGAGATGGGAATTTTTTGACATACCCTAACTGTCATGAACCAGAAAAAAACAGAGGTCAGGAAGAGCAAGACAAGATGAGCATTTGACATTAAAAAGTATATAAATTGTATTATTTTCATGAAAATAACCGATCGTTTCGCTAGATAAGACTCTTCTTCCTTGGTCAGGATCGTTTACAACTTTTGGGATCATTTGAAGCTGCATTTAAACTGCATTTTGGAAGTTCAAACTCAGGGCACCATACCAGTCTATTATATGGAGAAAAATCCTGAAATCTTTTCCTCAAAAAACATAATTTCTTTACACTGAAGAAAGAAAGACATGAACATCTTGGATGACAAGTGGGTGAGTACATTATCTGTAAATTGTTGTTCTGGAAGTGGACTTCTCCTTTAAATGCGGAAAGACCAAAACTGATTGCCCAACTTATGTTTCACATGTTTTCAAATCAGCAAAAACCTGACCAAAATTGTCCCTTTATTCAGGCTAAAATCTGTCATTTTTTTAGGTTGGTCTAGATAATATTCATAAAAGCAAAAAGTCCAAGCCCAGGCTTTTTTCATTTTTATCCAAACCAACTTTGGATTCAGTGTTTATATGTTTTTTTGCAGGTCAAACAGAACTATGAGGCATTGCTTCAGAGGGACGAGGAGGAAAAGGCAGGACAATGTTCTCCACCAGAGAGGACATGGCATAGAGAGAGTCAGGAGGCCACATGGGCATTGCTTAAGCTCAAAGATCGACTCATTGAGGTGGAGAGAAATGTGAGTCGTGAAGGAGCCATATACATTTTTTGTCAGTGTATTTATGTTTGTACTGACAACATGGTGTTGTAAGCGTCATACTGCACTAGTTGAGCTACAGAAATTGGCCGTATCTGCCTTTAATTTTTCTTGTACAGAATGCAACTTTGCAGGCTGAGAAACAGGCATTGCAAACACAGCTGCAGACATTGCAGGCGCAGTCAGATGGGTTGCAGGCACAAATAATTGCCTTACAACAGCAGACAGCTTCCTTGCAGGAGAGCAACACAGCACTGCAGACACACAATGCACAACTGCAGGTGAGTCACATTAAGGCAGAAGCTATTGGCTTAAATGCACTGCTCATATTGCATAAATAGGTATTATAAAATATGATAAAAGTTACATGTACACTACAGTTCAACTTAGGTTAGTCACTTAGGTTCGCTAATGCTGCATTTGTTTGCTCAAAAATGCAGTAAAAGAGTAAAATTGTGAAATTAATATTTTTCAAATGTAAGTTAATCCTATGCATTTTCAGTTGCCATTATTTCAGTCTTTAATGTCATATGATCCCTCAAAAAACAACAATTATAATTATAATAATTAATGTTAAAAAGTTGATCTCTTTAATGTTTTTTTTAGAAACCATGATATATTTTTTTCAGGATTATTTGATAAATAGAACGTTCAAAAGAACAGCATTCATTTGAAAAATAAATCTTTTATTCTGTCACTTTGGATCAATGTAATGCTTTCTTAAATAAAAATATTAATTTCTTTTTCTCTCAGGTAGAGAAGTCCACTGTAACTTCCCAGAATTCCTCTCTGATAGCTCATAATGCACAGCTACAGCGGGAACGGCAGAGTTCAGAGGCTGAGAGGGAGGGCGCGATACGGGAGAGAGAAGATCTGCGCACCGTTAATGAACTTCTTCTTCGGGACCATGAGAGACTGAGTGTCCTGCACGAGAGACAGGCAGCAGAGTTGGAGGTGCTCTCTCACAGGTACTCCACAATGGAGAACAGTCACCGAACACTGGACATAGAGCACAGATCACTGGAGGACAGGTTAGTACACAAACAGTAAGATTGGTCTTTACAAGATGATGATTCCAAGTTTTGTGTAGAGATGTAATGCCATATAAAAGCACTAGATACATTTATTCTTGCCTCTGTGCTGCATTAAAAATTCATGGCAAAAACTTTTTTGTTATGTATATGTGCTACTTTAGACAAGCGCTATTAACCCTTGTCTGTCTGATTTCAGGTATAACACTCTACTTCAGCAGCGCGCACAGCTGGAGGGGTTAGAGAGAGCTCTCAGAGAAGAACAGCAGAAGATGCAGAATGAAATATGCACAAACAGGAACACAACAGCAGAGTGCCAAAGACTCAGAGATGAGAAAGACTGGTCAGTGTTGTATGTGTCTGTGTGTGGCTCATGTATACCCTACATTATAGGGACAAAATGTCCCCACAAACATGGCAATATCCAAAATCCTTGTCCTTGAAGGGACATTTTTTGGCCCCATGAGGAAACAAGCTTATAAATGATACAGAACAATATTTTTGAAAATATAAAAATGCAGAAAGCTTTGTGTGAGAGGTAGGGTTTGGGTAAGGGGATAGAAACCATGACATTGTTGAAACGTTCCTGTAAAACATTGAAACCCAACATGTGGGTGACTTTTTTCATACTTTCAAGTTACAAAACAGCTGTCATATTAAACTTGACGGGACTCAGAATGTCTTATGTGTTAACCCTTAAGGTAATTTTGAGTCAGAGACTATTTTATTTTTGGCAGAAATGCTAGTCAGTGTTATTGCATTGGACTAAAACTGACTGACTTTGCTTACACAGGTTATAACAACTTCCCCCCAAAATTGATAATTTTATAGTAAGTTTTGGGATATTTTCCCATTTTGTTCTCAGTCAAACATGATAGGTCTACAAAAAATTGCTTATAAATCTTGCATTATGCTATGTTATCACAAAATATTGAATTCAACCTTTTTATCAACTTGTTTGCTTTCAATTAGCACAGGTTTTGTATTTCTTTTTGCAACTGATTGATTGTAGGCCTCATTGATTTGAGCTCATGCCCATTAATTTTTGAATGAACACTGATATAATTATCCACAACAAATTATTTTTTAATCAAAAACAGAGATGCGTAAGCTCTGGTAACTGAGGCCTATGATCAATCAGTTACAAAAAAAAAATACAAAATCTGTACTGATTGAAAGAACACAAGATGACAAAAAGATTGAATCCAAGATTTGATGATACTATAGCATAATGAGACATTTTTGACTAAAAACACCAAATTAGGTAAAAGATACTATATATGAATAGAAAATTAGATTCACATCGTATTTGATTATCCATACAAAACATTGTGCTTTATCTTTTATCCAGGCTGAATCAAACCTACCAGAAGCTTCTGGCAGAGAATGAGGGACTTCAGGTTGAGCACAAGAGCATAAAGACCCAGTTAAACTCCTGCAAACTAGAGCAAACACAGCTGGAGTCAGAGCTATCCAAACTCAAAGAGCAGAACCAGCAGCTGGAAATCAGCAGCATTAAACTGGCCAACCAGTGTGAGGTGCGTAACAGTCCATTCAAACACAGCAGAATGTTCTTAAAAGATGTAATTACATCTTTGCATACCTGCAGATCATGTCATCATCCGGCCTGGTTTATGCTGGTTAGTACTGGAAGCAACTGGACAAAGTCTTGCCATCTAACTTTGTTGCATTTTAAACAAAACTACTGATTAAATACTGTAAGTCGATGATGAATCACCTCCTTTTGTGCTTTTGTTCAGTTGCTGACCCAGCTAAAGGGGAACTTGGAGGAAGAGAACCGACACTTGCTGGACCAGATCCAGAGCCTGATGCTGCAGAACCGAACCCTGCTAGATCAGACCATGGAGAGCAAGGACTTGTTCCATGTGGAACAGAGACAATATATGTGAGAGACATCTATTCAGCATAGAAGTTAACGATAGCTTATTAATATTCTGAAAAACCTGCAAAGCAGTGGTTATGATCTAAGTTATTTATGCATAGGATAACCCAATAAACAATTTATTAAAGGGAAGACAAATCAATTTACATTTCTTTAGTTGTTGACATCAAAGTCTGTGCGCCCAGACTATGGTATTTTAGCACAAATTTGTCTGCTGCTTGGCTGAAGCCAGTCAAATTACATAGATGCCAACATGGGCAAGTTCTTCGACATTCCCTTATCCTAGAAAACTATAAACAATATTATGCAAGGTCAAAAAATATAACCCAGATGACAATAAATATGGGTTGACCTGCAGATAAACATGGTTTGTGCTGACCACTATTTATTTTGTGCAGTGAGCATGACATTTTTGTATATTTTCCTATAATAAGCAACATAACTGAATGAAAAATCACAGAAATTAAGAAAAAAGCAGTGGCTCTTAGCTAGTGAACTGTGGCCTCAAGATGACTTAAAATAAGACAAAACAAGCATTAAATAACTACAACTAAATATCTGGATAGTTCCCCTTTAACCACTTTTTTTGTCTTTGAAAAATCAGTATAGTTAACTAAAACTTAGAACTTTGTTACATAAAATAAAATAAACTTTAAAAGAAATAAAATGCTAAAAAAGTAAAGTTATTTTATTCCAGCTAGTTGCCAAAAGCCAAAATAACTAAAATTAAAACTGAAATAAAAATGAATAAAAACTATATAAATGAAAAACATTAATAAAAATGTCAACTTAAATTTAAATGAAGTAAAATTAAAAAAAATGTAAAAGCAAAATAAATTAAAAAACAGCTTCACAATATTTTAGAAAATGTGAGTAAAAGAATTTGTAAAACCCTTATCCAGTAAAATTCAAAGGTCAAAAGCAATCAAAAGGTTTTTTAGAAATTTAGAAAGCTTTAGAGCACAATAGATGGCTCATTATGGCATGTAAGCGCTAAGCTAACTGTAATGTTTTTTTTTTGACAGAGACAAACTGAATGAACTCAGAAGGCAGAAAGAAAAGCTGGAAGAGAAGATCATGGATCAGTACAAGTTCTATGACCCATCACCTCCACGCAGGTACCATCTTATTATGTAATGTTACCAGAGGCTTTTTGCAAAAAAATCTAGAACATGTTTTCATTTATCCAGTTTTTTGTCTTCAAACACTTAATCAATGTAGACGGGGCAACTGGATAACACTGAAGATGAGGAAGTTGATTAAAACAAGGACTCGTGATCAGGAGCATGTTCGTTCCTCAACTCCCCAGCTCCGCTCGGAGTCATGCGAGGGTCTGGATGACCTGCGCATTCATGACAATCGCTCCTCCGTGGGTTCCCAGGGCTCTGAGGAATCTGCTTCCAACTCCCTTAATGGTGACACCGTCTCCCCTAAGAGGAGCAGCAGTGAGTATAACCTCAGTTACATGAAACTGTCACAGTCCAGCCATTCCAGCCAGGAACATCCAGAAACAAGCAACTCAGTGAGCAGCAAACCCTTAATCCCAACATCCCAAGGTCAGGAGAAGGAGAACGAAGCAATTTGTGGGAGACGACTGACATGGGGTAGCCATGCAAATGATAGCTACCATAGTAAATCACCCCACAAATCACCTCGGCTGATTAGAAAACTCCTCAAATTCTGCCCTAAGCCATCCTGCCACAGGAAACTTAAAGAGGAATTGAGTTCCTCTAAATAAACAGTTATTTGAGCTATGTTTCCTGAGTTATGTGAAGTCTGTGATTTCATTGTCTTCTGTGGTCCTCCATTCTATTTCACACAAATATTTCTTATGTTTTTAAAGGGGTCATATCATGAAGAATCAAATGTTGCTTGAGATAAGAGCTGTATGAAAACATGCTGTACTTTCATTTTTTTAGAACTCTGATGTCAGAAACCTAAAACATTAAAGGAGAAGTCCACTTCCAGAACAACAATTTACAAATAATTTACTCACCCCCTTGTCATCCAAGATGTTCATGTCTTTCTTTCTTCAGTCGTAAAGAAATTATGTTTTTTGAGGAAAACATTTCAGCATTTTTCCCCATATAATGGACTGCTATGGTGCCCTGATTTTGAACTTCCAAAATGCAGTTTAAATGCGGCTTCAAACGATCCCAAATGCGGTTGTATCAGAGGAAGAAGGGTCTTATCTAGTGTAACGATTGGTTATTTTAATAAAAATAATAAAATTGATATAATTTTTAATGCCAAACGCTCGTCTTGTCTTACTCTGCCTGGACTGTTTTTGTTCCGGTTCATGACAGTTACATGTCGAAAAACTCCCATCTCATGTTCTCCCTCAACTTTGAAATGGTTTTTGTTAAGGGTATTATATTTTCTTTGCATGTTCACTTTGCAAAGACTGGGTCGGTACTTCTTTAGCGATATAGGGTGATTTTGAAGTTGAGGGAGAAAATACGATCAGAGTTTTTCGACATACCCTAACTGTTTTATATTAGAATAGGGAAGGAGTTTAGGGAGAGAAAGGCACGATGAGCGTTTGAGATTAAAATGTATTTCAGTTGTATTTTTTTTTACTGAAAATAACTGATCGTTTCGCTAGATAAGGCTGGGATCATTTACAACCGCATTTGTGATTGTTTGAAGCTGCATTTAAACTGCATTTTGGAAGTTCAAAATTGGGGCACCATATCAGTCTATTATATGGAGAAAAATGCAAAAATGTTTTCTTCAAAAAACATAATTTCTTTACGACTGAAGAAGGAAAGACATGAACATCTTGGATGACAAGGGGATGAGTACATTATATGTAAATCTTTGTTTTGGAAGTGGACTTCTCCTTTAAAGGGAAATTCTGTCATCAGTTACTCATTTTTTTTTTTACTCAAAAATCATAAAATCATAAAATTTAGCTAAATGTCTTAACATTTCAAGTAGGTAGTAAAAAAGCTGTGTGATGTATGTGTCTGTGCATGTTTTGTGATTTTGCATGTTCTTCCCTTCAAAAGAATTTCCTTCTTTCACTATGACAACGTTCACAAATTTCTTACTGTCATGTTTTTCCTCCCTCGTTTCCTGTCTTCATGTCTTCCATTGTGGTGATCAAGTCAGCACCCTGAAAATGTTTCATGTTAAGCGTAACAAACCAAAGGATAAAGACAAAGTCAAGTCTCTCTTCCGCCGATCTCTGTGTAAGACCTCACATCCTGCCCTTTCTCTAACAGCTGTGGCTTTCTCTTCGTTGCTATTAATTTGAATACATGATTGTTTAAAAATAAGATTAATGATGCCATTAAATATGAGCAAAGCTGTTTGTAGCATTTACAAGTAAATCAACACCTTTTTTTTACAAAGGAAAAGGAAATTATATTGCAAGATAAATGCTTGAACTCACTCAAGACAAATGCTGCCTCGCCTTTCAGCCCCATAATCCTCATCTAATGTCATCTTCATCTCTTGTCATGTTTCATCTCAGCTATGAATGACCTGCTGCAGTCAGAGGGATGCTTGGATGAGGACTCTGGGCAGCAGGAAGACCAGCCAGAAGAGCAAATAATGCAACGCACCATTGCCATTTCAAAAAAACATTCCACATCGTCATCATCATTTCATCACTACTCTTTCATAGATAATCATACAGTAAACTGTAATCAAGGTACTAAGTAAAAATGTACACAGAAATATATATTTGCAGTATATATGTCATTAATGTTTGTGACAAGCATCACTATTACTATTGCTCATACTCAGGATAATGATTTGAACATTCCCGATCCTACAAGTGAGCAGACTTGCATGTGAGAACCAAGCCTAATAGGACAAGAATAGCATTTAGACTTGTGGATGTGGGGTGAACACATTAGCAAATGCATAGCAGTACTTTGGTAACCACAAAGCAGCATGAAAAAACTATTTAGAACATGTTGTTAACTGCATAGTAACCACCCAAAACACCACAGAAACTAAATAGGAACATGCTAAAACATTCAGAACACCTTAGCAGCTGCACAGCAACATTTTGACAACCCAAAAAACCATAGCAATTATAAAAGACCATAGCAACCCAAAACACCATAGCACCTATAAGCAATATATGCTAAATAAAACACTTTCTTCACTGCATAGCAACACCTTGGCAACCCAGAACACCACAGCAGCTACAAAGCAATTTTTGCTAAAAAACATTTAAAACACTCTTCGCAACTGTATAGCAACACATTGACAACCCAAAAGACCATAGCCACTACATAGCTACACCCTGGCAATCCAGAAACAACAGCAAGATGCTATACATTATTCAGGACACCTTATCAGCTGAATAGCAACACTTTGGAAACCCAGAACACCATACTAACTACAAAACAATATATGCTAAAAACAAACAAATGAACAAAAAAAAAAACACTTAAAACATGTTTTGCAACTGCATAGCAACACCTTGACGACCCAATAGACCATAACCACAACACCCTGGCAACCCAGAGCAACAGCAACATGCTATACAACATTCAGAACACCTTAACAACTGCATAGCAACACCGTGACAACAAAAAAGACAGTTGCCACTATATAGCAGCACCCTGACAACCCAGAACAACAACAACATACTATATACCATTCAGAACACTTTTTCAACTGCATAGCAACACCCTGGAAACCCAGAACACCAAAGCAACTACAAAGCAATATATGCAAAAAATCTCTTAAAACATGTTTTGCAACTGCATAGCAACACCTTGACAACCCAAAAGACCATAACCACTACATAACCATAACAGCAACACCCTGGCAACCAGCAACAACAAAACCCGCCCAATTGCTACTCAAAACTAGCCCAAAAGTAGCCCAATGGCATTTAGAGGTGGTTCCCCTGGTAAAATTAGCATTCCAGGGGCTAAATATCATGTTATTGATGTCATTTCAACACTGTTAAAGTAGCCCAATTCTTGGCAACACTGTTGGCAACCTAGAGCAACAGCAACATGGTATACACCATTCAGAACACCTTTTCACCTGCATAGCAACACCATGACAACCCAGAAGACCATAGCAACTGCATAGCAACACCATGACAACCCAAAAGACCGTAGCAACTGCATAGCAACACCTTGGCAACCCAGAACACCATAGCAACTACAAAGCAATATGCTAAAAACCACTTAAAATATGTTTCGCATCTGCATAGCAACACCTTGACAATCCAGAGGACCATAGCCACTATATAGCAACACCCTGGCAACCCAGAACATCAGCAACATGCTATACATGTTAAAAACATCTTTTCAACTGCATAGCAACACCGTGGCAGCCCAGACGACAATAACAACTGCATAGCAACACCTTTACAACCCAAAAGACCATTGCCACTACATAGCAATGCCCTGGCAATTCAGAAGACTATAACAACTGCATAGCAACACCATGACAACCCAGAAGACCATAGCAACTGCATAGCAACACCATGACAACCCAAAAGACCGTAGCAACTGCATAGCAACACCTTGGCAACCCAGAACACCATAGCAACTACAAAGCAATATGCTAAAAACCACTTAAAATATGTTTCGCATCTGCATAGCAACACCTTGACAATCCAGAGGACCATAGCCACTATATAGCAACACCCTGGCAACCCAGAACATCAGCAACATGCTATACATGTTAAAAACATCTTTTCAACTGCATAGCAACACCGTGGCAGCCCAGACGACAATAACAACTGCATAGCAACACCTTTACAACCCAAAAGACCATTGCCACTACATAGCAATGCCCTGGCAATTCAGAAGACTATAACAACTGCATAGCAACACCTTGACAAACCGAAACACCATTGCCACTACATAGCAATGCCCTGGCAACCCAAACAACACCAACATGCTATACACATTCAAAACATCTTTTCGAATGCATTGCAACACCGTGGCAACCCAGAAGACAATAACTGCATACTAACACCTTGACAACCCAAAAGACCATTGCCACTACATAGCAACGCCCTGGCAATTCACAAGACTATAACAACTGCATAGCAACACCTTGACAACCCGAAACACCATTGCCACTACATAGCAACGCCCTGGCAACCCAGATCAACAGCAATATGCTATACACATTCAAAACATCTTTTTGAATGCATTGCAACACTGTGGCAACCAAGAAGACTATAACAACTGCATAGCAACACCTTGACAACCCAAAAGACCATTGCCACTACATAGCAACACCCTGGCAACCCAGAACAACAGCAGCATTCTATATGCCATTCAAAACACCTTATCAACTGCTTAGCAACACCTTGGCAACCCAGAATACCATAGCAAGATTCTAAAAAACACTTAGAACACTTTAGCATCTGCAAGGGAATACCTTGGCAACAACCAAAACATCCTAGCAACATCCTAAAAGCCACTCACCTTAACAACCACAAAGAAACATTCTGGCAACCAGTAACTTTGTATTGCGGCCACAACCTGAGCATGGACAAGCACCATTTCACCAATTTGGTGTTTCGCTGCTTTGCAAAATAAAATTCTTATTAGTAATTATTCATCTTCAGTACATCTGTCTGAAAGAGTAACTGGAACACAGTGTATATCTAGATTATCTAACTGTATGCTTACACATTTGTTTCTTTAGGTAAAGATTTTCAAGGAGACACAGTTCCACCAAGGCTTGCAAATGGCAATGAAGGCCAAGATCATGGTAAGAATTAGCTGGTTGACTACAAAGAACTTTTTAAAGTGTTGCATGAGCCTGTTAAACTTCAACTTTCTCGAACTGACATTTCCACCAGGCCTGAATGGCAAATCGAGTCGTGCCCCGAGTGCGAGCAGTGGTGAGTTCAGCGTGAGCCTGGAGAACGAGGCCTGGTCCAGCGATAGCAGCCCCCATCCAGATCCATTGTCATCCAGCCGCCAACGATTCAGTGACTCCCCTTCCCCAGCCCGACCCAACCATGAGGAGCTCAGGCAGGGCTACTGCTCCTCAGGGAGTGGAGTACGGAGAACCAGCAGTGGGAGATCCGCTGGAGAACGTTCAGCCCAAAAGCTGGACAAAGCAAGCATTGGACTTTATAAAACTCAGAGTGTGCAAAGTACAGAGTCTGATCCTAAACCTGCTCTTGAGGCACAGGGGAAGTCCTCCTCTGTATCAGGGTGCCTGAACTGCTTTGCCACCCCAATGCGAAGCCCTAAAACAGGCCAGGCTGTGTCCACTCTACCCCGAGCTAGCTGTGTCATCTCAACATCAGAAGGCAACAGTCGGCGTGCCAGTGTCCACAGCACTATGTCAGTGAAGTCAGTGGGTTCAGTGTCAAGTAAGAACGGTGCTGAGCCTCAACCTGACCCCAGTGATGAGGTTTTAAAAGAAAGTCTTGTCTTGAAAGAGGAAGACCACAAACCAGAACACCTTTTTGATTCAGCATTCACCATCGATTCAGTCTTTACAAACACAATTTTCAGTGAGTAAAGTTGAAATGATACCAGTTTGAAGAGATTCAATGTAAAAACCTCTAATGAAATCAGCTGTGAACCATTTACACCAGAATCATATATATACTAACATCTTATTCTAACCATGTGAAAGGCAACTATGCACTCTGATTTTGCCATCTTTGAGGTGAATTCAGGCATATCCAATCTGGAAGCCAAGAAACAATCCTCATCCTTGAACAATACTCGACTACGGTCGATTTGTTTTAGTTGACACATATATTTTCCCCCATCACTCCTTATTTTGTCTCCTAATATTTTTCAAGTATTTTGCTTGCATTTTAGCTATGATCTGATTCCATGTTTAGTTTTTGTATTGTTTGTTTTTTTCACCTCAAATTGCATGAAGATTAAATCTAAAATAAGAAAATTAAATTAAGTGTCCATCTGAGCATGTAGCATCAAAACCGCTGTGGTTCATTTGTTCTTACTACTGTATATTACAGTCATTTTCCTTTTTTGCAATATAGTTGTTTATTAGCTGAAATGCACCTTGTGTTTAAATATCTCAGTACCTGTGTATCTTGCTTCCGTTTTATCATGTTTTCCTTTTAATGTAATAAAACATGCTAGTTTATTTGTTGTGCTGATTTGTGCTCATGTTTCCTACATTTGTAAGCAGGTTCGAAATATAAATAAAAAGACTGCTTTTTGAAATAGAACTTCACTATGAGACAATGTTGTTTTTGATGACTTTGGTGGCTTAGTAAGTTGAAAATTTAATTCATTATGATATCAGGACATTTTCTGACATTTAAGAAACATTTTAATACTAAAAGGTAATTTTTTGAAGTTATTAATTTGAAATATGAATTATATCTAAATCCACTCCAGCAATCAGCGTTTTCGCCAACAATAGACTGTGATTGGTTCACCCTGACCAGCGCTGAGAAAAGTAACATGTACCACCCGCTTCGGTATTAAATTACAGATAAATCCACAGACATACAATTTGAACAAAATAAAGTTTGATAAATAATAAAAATAAAACAGAAAAAGTTAAAATACAAAAAGTATGCTTACACAAACAAACAAAACAATGTCTTGGTGAAGCTTCCACTACACAGAAGAAAGAAAAAATACAAATATGCATGTACATTATGTTAGTTTAAAATAAAAGTATAAATAGCGTACTGTTTCTGAGCATGCTTCTATGCATGTTTAGTGTTTTAGAGCTCCATGGACTTTGTGATTATGTCGCCACCGCGTGTTTGTGTTTTGAACTGCAGTCGTCGCAAGACATTGTGGGATACACTGTCATGGCGGCGCCCTTACAGCAGAAATGACATCTGACTCCAGATATTATTTGCTTAAGCTGATATCTTCTTCGCACCTTTATTTTCAGAGTTTGTATACTGAATGAATTCAGCGGTGACTGTATCGAGTTCACTTCCTCTTATTTAGTAAGTATAGAACGTCACATGAAGGGAAATAATCATGCTGTTAATCTGTCTTGAGCTACTGTAATATAATATCAGATTCAGAGATGTAATATACAAAATATACCTTGTTATTACCATGTTTTATGATTATGACATTTATCATATACTGCAGTAATACCACGTCGTTTGTCATGTACCATGGTAATACCATGAGGTTTTTTTAATAGGCTGGAGTACAATGTAATTACAATGACATATGAATACAGTAATCATTTAGTGCTAATTGCATTTTTCAAACTACCATGGTATTACCATTGCACCACAGTACATAGTGACTAATCATCCTTAGTAATAGGTTAATTTGTGTTAAATCATAACATTTGCATAACACAAGCTATTTAAATATTGATACCTCTCAACTATAATGTTAAGGTAATTTGGCCTCTAAGATGTACTGTATGTGGACTGTACTGTACTGGATTAATGCTATATTTGCACATTGTCTGTATATAATTTGTAAAGCTTCACTTTATTTTTAGAAAATCTGCAATGAAGCGGATAGCCGCCTTGGTTGGCAGGACTGCATTGTCCTGTTGGCATCATGGGAGCCCGCTTCTTCCCCCTCTTCCGGCCTGGGCCCCTGGACCTCCGTACACCTGTCCGCAGATCCGACACCTTGCTGCAAAACAGGTCGGTCTCAAAATGTCGAACCCGTCACTAATGCTTATCAGAAGGGTCACAACAGTCCCATGCAGATGACAAGATTAATTCAAGATTCCAGATTACAGTACAAACCACATAGTTTGGATGCTTTGTGTGTGTGTGCTGAGCAGAACATTGTTTGTCCTGTAGAATAAGGGCCAGTTCAAAGGCCAGAAGATCAACTCCAAACCAGTGAAACTAGAGAAACAGCAAAAGCAGGAGGTGGAGATCAAACAGAGGATGACTGTGTCAGAACTCGCCAAGGCCATGAATAAAGACATTGGTGGGTGTTATGATGATATGGCCAATTTTTTTTTTTTTTTTTAAGGAAGACTCTTATGCTCACCAAGGCTGCATTCGTTGCAATAAACTAGGATTAAATACAGTCATATTGTTAAATATTACTGCAATTCAAAATAGCAGTTCTCAATTTTAATGTGTTTTAAAATGTAATTTATTTCTGTGATGCAAAGCTGAATTTTCAGGATCATTACTTCAGTGTCACATGATCCTTCAGAAATCATTCTGATATGCTGATTTGTCACTCAAGAAACATTTCTTATTATTATCAGTGTTGAAAACAGTTGTACTGCTTAGTATTTTCATGGAAACGGAAAGTTATTTAAAATAAAAATCTTTTGTAACACTGTTAGTGTTTTTACTGTCACCTTTGATCAGTTTAATCCATCTGTGGTGAATAAAATTATTTTCTTTAAAAGAAAAAAATCTCACAGGCCCAAATGGTCATAACTGTAGTGTATATCTGTATTATTCCATCTTTAGATCACGTCTATGAAGCCCTCCTTAACACAGATGTTGATCTGGACGAGTTGGAGCCTGACACAGTGCTAGATGAGAAATGGATAAAAGAAGCAGTGAAGAGATCCGGAATGAAACACAAATGGGCCAAACTGGTAGAAACCAAAGTTAGAGAAAACAAAGATATCCAGAGACAGTAAGGACTTTTAATAATAATAGTTATATATATGTATCATTTGTCAATTTCTGTAATTTCTGTTTGAATTGTTGTCAGACCTCCACCAGATCCCGCTCAGTTAGTCCCTCGAGCTCCAGTGGTGACCATCATGGGTCATGTAGACCATGGAAAGACCACCTTGCTGGACAGTCTGAGGAAGAGTCAGATCGCTGCTCACGAGGCGGGGGGAATCACGCAACACATCGGAGCGTTTCGAGGTACTGAACACCTCAACATATCAGTGCCATTTACAATTTTTCGACTGTCCTCAGTGTAGCAGAGTTGCAGAATATCATTTGTGTGAAGCAGTTAAATACTTGGAGTGTCTATTTACACTAAGTGTAAACAGCCCGCCTTGTTGGCAAAGGCTATTTATACTAACTCGGCCCACCAACATGTGATTGGGCAAGTCAACACTACAAAAAAAGGTTGTCAATTGTTAGCTCCAGTGATGCGAGCGACCCAGGTTTGAATCCACCTTTTTGCAATCTCCTTTTCTCCCTTTTTAAATTTCATATATCAGAAAAGCATTTATTTTCAATAAAAATTAAGGAAATAATCAAAAAGTTGAAAAAGTATCGGGTAGGATTAGCATAGGTGTAGGGAGGGCTTTATTGTCCCAATAAGGTGGCATCCATTTAATAATCTGAATTAAAATTTACACTCAATAAGTTATTATTGCATACTATTTTATAATGTACTACAATACTGAGGTGCATGTTGCCAATATATGGAATAAGTAATATAAATAGCAAAAAATCCTGCTATTTTAACATAGTGTAAGTAGAATTTGCACTTTGTGTAAATAGCATACCGCTTAGTGTAAATAGCATCTATCGATCTAGCCGCTGCCTTAAATAATACCTTATTTTCAGTAAATATGGGTGAAAAGTACACTTAGCTGTAAAACATCTGTTTTTGTAGTAAAAAAAATGTACAAAATGGTGCAAACACATGGCGCTGACAAAATTCTCAACACTTTTGGAACAAGTTTATCTATTTTTAAAGGAAGTATTTTGCCTCTAATCATATTTTTATTTTATTTCCGTATGTGTAGTGATGGGAAATGCTTTGAAATTTTGAACATAAATATGGTTGACGCCATTTTTGTAAGTGTAGCAAAAATGCAACACTGGGCATCAGTGGTCAAATCTGCTTCAAAAATGAGATAATGATACTGAGTGAATGCTCCTGACACATAGTATACATCCATCAAATACTTTTACTTCAAACTCACTAAATTCCAGCCTTAGCCCAATCAGAAGTACCAGTACTTACATAGAAACCTATATGAAGTACCCAGAAAGAAATGCTCATTTTAAAGAAATACGTCAGATGGATTTAGAGGCTTTTGCATCTGAACTCTTCATATGCATTTGTATGCTAAATTGCACTGTGAATTCAAATTATTCACATTCTGTGTCAAAATAGATAAAATAAAATAAAACCCCTTAATTATGCACTGTGTTGCAATTTTGCAACATTTTTCCAAATTACACCACAATGCAAATTTAGATTTTATAACCCATGACTCCTAAAAACCTACTGAAGAATGAAAAAAATAATATCGTCAGTATCTTGAAAACAACAAGCAACTTCCCAAGAATGTGTGCTGTCTTTTTTTGGCATTGTAGGAGCCAAGTAAAGCAATTTTGATTCAATGAGTTTGTCTCCTGTTCAGTTCAGCTGCCCTCAGGTGAAAAGATCACTTTCCTGGACACACCTGGTCATGCAGCGTTTTCTGCCATGCGGGCGCGTGGAGCCATGGTCACTGATATAGTCATCCTGGTGGTTGCAGCTGATGATGGTGTGATGAATCAGACTATTGAGTCCATACAGCATGCTAAAAAAGCCAAAGGTAATATGCAGTTATAAACTGATTGAAACTACAAGTATAATACAAGTATAATACCATTTTAGCATTTATATTTTTATTATTATTTAAATTAATTCTGTAATTCTGTGAGCTTTTTGTTCATTATGTGTTATGGAGCCTCTCTGAATTAATGTGTTTTGATCTGCAGTGCCGATTATCGTCGCTGTGAATAAATGTGATAAACCTCAAGTCGACCCTCAACGTGTGAAAGAGGAGCTTGTAGGCCACGATGTCATCTGTGAGGAGTTCGGTGGTGAAATACAGGCCATCCATGTGTCTGCGTTAAAGGTAGTGGTCCAATCTAATATTTATGCCATGTCATTGGATAACATTAAAATTTTGCATAATAGCAAAATTGTTAAGCAAATGTTGCACAAGCTTTTCTCAAAATTAATTTTACTTTTTCAAGTCTTATTTCTTTCAAGTCAATTGATGATTTCTAGATATATGAAGTTAGTTTCAGCAGAGCAAGTTTGTAGTGTCCTCTTGTGACAGAGAGACAGGGATTTGTCAGTGTTTTTATTTGTTCACTCTCTGTATGTAGTTTTATAATAGTAGTACCACATGACATTGGAATTATTAATCAGCGTGTAATTTCTCTGCAGGGGGACAATTTATTAGAGCTGGCTGAAGCCACAGTGACGTTGGCAGAGGTCCTGGAGCTGAAGGGCGACCCCACAGGCTTGGTGGAAGGGACGGTCATCGAGAGCCGCACAGACAAGGGCAAAGGGTGAGTGTAAACAAGACATTCTTACAGGCTCAGAGATTCATAGCAGCTGCACTTCGCTATATCATAAGAGTTTTCTCATCACCTGTTGTGTTTCCACAGGCCGGTTACCACAGCCATCATCCAGCGTGGCACTCTGAGGAAGGGCTGTACACTGGTGGCAGGAAAGTGTTGGGCTAAAGTGCGTTACATATTTGATGAGTATAATCAGGCCATGAATGAAGCCGGACCCAGCATCCCTGTGGAGATCGTGGGTTGGAAAGATCTTCCCTCTGCTGGGGAGGAGATCCTGGAGGTGGAGTCAGAGGTATCCAAAAAGCTTATGCTTTTAGAGAGAAATATTCTACAGTTTTTGTATAATTTTTAGAGCTTCTTTCACACAGAGATTCTGGAAAATACACGAATAATGTGTCCCGTGATTTGTCCTGGAATCGTTGTACACTACTTGTCATAAGTTTGGAATCATTGCGATTTTTTTTTTCCGAAGTCTCTTATGCCCACCGAGGCTACATTTACATTTATTTACAGAAATATTGTGAAATATTATTTTATTGCTATTTAAAATATCTGTTATTCTAATATATTTGAAATGTAATTTATTCTTGATTCAAAGCTGAATTTTCAGCATCATTATTTTAGTGTCACTTGATCTTTCATAAATCATTCTAATATGCTGATTTTCTGCTCAAGAAATATTTAGATCAATGTTAAAAGCAGTTGTGCTGCTTATTTCTTGTGGAAACCGTGATACTTTTTTCAGGATTATTTGATGAATAGAATGTAAAAAAAAAAATACAAAAACAGAATTTCTTTGTTCAGGCACCATATACGGGTTCAATGTCGCTGAAATGGGAATCTTTTGTAACATTTTCAGTGTTACTTTTGAACAATTTAATGCTTCTTGCTGAATAAAAGTATGAAAGTATGAAAATGAGCATTACCAGTAATATCTTAGGCGACTTTCAGATACTGTCCGTTATGGCTAGGGACCTTGAAGTCAAAAAGGGTTGACAACCACTTATTTAGAGACCTTAAATTAACGGCTATGATTTTCATTTTTCATTTCCCTTGTCAAATTCCCAAAATTGAAGTAATTCTCTCCATTGTTGTTCAGGCACCATATACGGGTTCAATGTCGTTGAAATGGGAATCTTTTGTAACATTTTCAGTGTCACTTTTGAACAATTTAATGCTTCTTGCTGAATAAAAGGATTAATTTCTTTATTTTTTTAATCTTACACCAAACTTTTGAACAAGAAGTTTCATAGTATCTACAAACATATTAAGCAACAAAGTATTTTTAACATTTATTATTAAGAAATGTATTTTGAGCATATTAGAATGATTTCTGAAGGATCATGTGACATTAAAGAATGGCGTAATGATGCTGTAAATTCAGCTTTGAATCACAGGAATGAATTATATTTTAAAATATATTCACATAGAAAACAGCTATTTTAATTTTGTAATAATATTTCACAATATTACTGTTTTTACTGTATTTTTATGATATAAGTGCAGCCTTTGTTAGCATAAGAGACAATGTTTCAAAAACATTAAAAAATCTTAATGATTCCAAACCTTTGACCAGTAGTGTAAGTGATACATGTTATGAATGGCTAACCTCCATACTGGCATAGTTCACATAGGTTTTTTTCTCTTAGCAAAGGGCCCGTGAAGTGGTGGAGTGGCGAAGCTTCATGGAAGAGCAGGACAAGTTGAAAGAAGACCAGCAGGTCATTGAAGCCAAGCAGAAGCAGCATCAGGAGAGCTACAAGAAGGACAGGGAGAGCATGGCCCATCTGTCCTGGAGACAGAGGAGGGCGGCCCTGTACCGGGCCAACAAACACAAACTCTCCCATAGGGTCAGTGAGAAAACTGAGATGGAGGAACTCACACTGCCCATCATCGTCAAAGGTTAGATGATGAATTCCTTATTTCAGAGTTTTCAATAAGAGACAATAATATTATATAATGGTGGACAAAAAAAGCTCCTTCCTGTATTATTTTACTCAGAATGGGGCATCAGAATGCTAAGTACATTTGGTGTGACCAGCTTTTTTTTTTTTTTTAAGGTGACGTTGATGGCTCAGTGGAAGCTATTTTGAACATCCTGGAAAGTTATGACGCTGATGACCAGTGTGAGTTGGATGTAGTACATTTTGGTGTGGGCGACATCTCAGAAAGAGACATTAACTTGGCGGAGACGTTCTCAGGTGGGAATGCACATCAGCCACTGGAAATGAAATGGCAGCTTTTCATTCATTTAGATCAGTGATTCTCAACCAGAGACCCACTGGGTGGCTTCCACACACTTCCAAGTGTCGTAAAATGGCATAAAAGGGTTTAAAAAAACAAGATACAAGCTGGCATTGTATGTATTATTTTAATTTGTTCCCTTAACAATTGTATTTTTATTTAAGAACCAGGGTTCTAACAGTCTTGGAAAACCTGGATATATTATGAAATTTTAAAGTGATTTATCTGGACCTGGAAAAGTCATGAATATTAATTCAATTTTAAAAAGTCATGGAAATTTGTATAATAAATATAAGTTGCTCCAAAATATTTTATAGGGTAGAAATTGCTATTTGTAAGTAAACCAGTAATAACAGCCTAGTGCAAAATAAATATACTAAAATTTGATTTTAAATGCATTTATTTTATGCTAAGTATACTATAAATACATTTACATATTATGTACTTATTAAAAAATACCCTGCAATTGTACTTTTAGTATACTAAACTATTATATTGAAAGTCTGCTAAATTGGAACAACTAATTTTTTTAAATCTATTACTGTTTTACTGGGGTAATAATAAGAAAACAATCACAAATTAATGGAAAGGTTTCAAATTGGGAAAGAACTGAAATTGAAAAAGAAAATTGAAAATCTATTAGTAATAAGCATACATTCTAAAGAACATTCAGTTGTTGCAACTTCTAGAGTTATGGAATTTTAATATATTGCTACTCATCGTTTCTGTGAGTATGAAAGTATGAAAATGAGCAGCTTTGTAATTACAGCAGAAGTACCAGAAATATCTTAGGGGACTTTCAGATACTGTCCGTTATAACAAGGGACCTTGAAGTCAAAAAGGGTTGACAACCACTTATTTAGAGACCTTAAATTAACTGCTATCATTTTCATTTTTCATTTGCCTTGTCAAATTGCCAAAATTGAAGTAATTCTCTCCATCATTGTTCAGGCACTATATACGGGTTCAATGTCGCTGCAAATAAATTGGTTCAGCAGATGGCTGCAAAGAAGGGCATTCCACTAAGATTACACAGAGTCATATACAAACTCATAGATGAACTCAAAGACGACCTGAGCAGCAAACTGCCTCCAACCACAGAGGAAAATATAATTGGTGAGTGTAACTTTAATATCACATATTGTTAATTGTAAACTGTTTGTTCTATCATAGGGTGATTGTTTAGCTTCACCATATTTCCCTTACAACCAGGCCTATAGGCCTGAAAGCATGACTGATTAGTCAAAATACATCTGTGAAATGAATGTCACAGTTCTGCAGGTCGAGACTGCATGTGGGCATGCTGTGAGTGACGGACTCAAACAAACTAGTGTTGTGTAAATGAAAGAAATGAGGTTGGCTGTCTTTCTTGCCCTTAAATGTTGTTTTCACCCTCACTCTTTAGGTGAAGCCTCTGTTCTGGCCACGTTTGATGTGACGGTTGGGAAAAAGAAAATCCCAGTGGCTGGCTGTAGAGTTCAGAAGGGCCAACTGGACAAGAAAATGAAATTCAGACTCATTCGAGGGAGAAACATTCTCTGGGAAGGTAAACCAGTGCCAGTTTGCTGTTTTTTATGCTGTTTTAATGGGTTTTTTAATGCTATTTTCATGCATTTCTTTCCTTTTTAGGATCCGTGACAACACTGAAACATCTGAAGGATGATGTCCTGACAGTAAAGACAGGCATGGAGTGTGGCCTTTCTCTAGATAACGAAGAACTTGAATACAAACCTGGGGATGAAATTGTTTGTTACAATGAATCTGAGATCAAACAGAAAATATCTTGGGATCCGGGATTTTAAGAAACCGCATTTGGCACATCAGTATACTATGCTGTGTAGTATACATGCACATGCAATAGCTATAACAAAATTTGCTATAGCTACACAGTCATCAACAGATAATATAAAAAAACAGTAACATTTAATTGTCTTCATTTTGACTCTAGATATCAGGACTGAAATAAGTGTACATAATGTATCTTATAATGTAAATAAAATGAGTCACATTTTCAAAAATTGTTCTTTGAAAATTATCTTGATTTTCATCCAACATATATATTTCATGTATTTAAACTTTTATCACACTGAAGGACACCTGAAGGATTTTTCTTGAAGAACAGCAGGCAGTTTAACTGTTCAGGACAAACAAGGGACTCATGAACAACTTTTAATAATAAAAAAAACGGCTGTGGATCATTCAGGTAACAACACAGTATTAAGAATCAAGTGTATGTAAACTTTTGAACAGAGTCATTTTTATAAATTCAACTTTTTTTCTGTATGATCTTTCTTATTTTGGTAAAATAATTAGCATTTTGCAGATTCTGTAAGATGTATGTAAACTTTTGACTTCAGCTGTATATTTAAAAGGATTAGGTCAAGATGGAAATGCAATTCCTGGGGTATAGTACAAAAAAAACACCACACACATATTTAAGGCAGGTATGGAAGGTAAATAAGTTAAAATAACTATAAATCAAGATAAAAAAAACTGACCTAAGTTAGTTTGTTCCCTCAACAACTGTCCTTTTAAGAACCAGGGTTGCAAAACCTGCATGTAATAGTTTTTAGAAGTGTGATTTCTAGGACTGAAAAATGCAATTTTACAAGTTACAAAACTGCATAAAATTGTTCTAGTTATGTCAAGATCTAAAATATTTTAATGGGTAGAAATAACTGCTACTGAGGGAGAAAGACTGACAAATGACTAGAAATGTAATAAGAATTACAGAAGTCTACATTTATTGGTAATTAAAAAGAAAAGTGTAAACCTTGAACAAATACTTTGGCTTTAAAATACATCTTAAAACAAAAAAACTATTTATATTTAAGGTAAGGTAGGATACGCTAGTGCAAAATTAAAGATATGATCATTTAACGTTAATAACTGTATCCAACTTGACACTTTATCATAATTTGAATGCTTAATGAAATTTAAAACCCAAAAAAGTGATATCAAGAGACTCAAGAGATTCATTTTTGAATGTGGCAGGCCACAACTTTATTTACAAAGTACAAACTCCAGAACAGACAATCTCCGGTGTTACAGAGAGCATGTTGTCAGGACCGTACTTCACTTGTCCTCTGGTTTGTTGAAGCAGTAAGTCAGGCAGCACTTCCCGCAGTAATGACGGTCAAAGTGGCTGGCCATGAACACCCCGGCTCCACACTCATCAGCTGGACACTCGCGGCGCAGCCGATGGATCTTGCCATTCTCATCAACCTGAGGATAAAAACAGACATTGTAAAATCATACTGGTAACTCTCAAATCTGAATACAGAAGCCATGCAGCTGGCGAAGACGATGCAGATGATGAATCTCACTAACCTTGTAATATTTCAGCACAGCGAGCTTGACCTTCTTTCTCTTGTGCTTGTTCTTCTTGGGGGTGGTGTAGGACTTCTTCTTTCTCTTCTTAGCACCACCACGCAGTCTCAGCACTAGATGCAGTGTGGACTCCTGGATAAATGATCGCAATAAAGTTAAAGTCTATTACGTTATTGTATAAGCACATAACCTTATATTGTATACGATCTGAAAATCACTCACTGACCTTCTGAATGTTGTAGTCAGACAGGGTGCGTCCATCCTCCAGCTGTTTACCAGCGAAGATCAACCTCTGCTGATCAGGAGGGATTCCTGCATTCAACACATATAGCGGTCAGTCTTTTGTCATGACGCGTGCAATGCTGGAATTACGCTATAAAAAAAAAAAAAAAAAAAAAAAAAAAAACCTGACAACTTACCTTCCTTGTCTTGGATCTTGGCCTTGACATTTTCAATAGTATCAGAGGGCTCAACCTATAACACATTGAACAGAGATAAATATTTGTTTTAAATAACAGTAAACTGCACTTCATTTAATTAATGTACAAGAGACCAAAGGGAACTCTCTTATTTTCAAAACACAAACACTGATGCTGAGGTCTAAGCCTGACATTTCTAGTGTTTTTCTGTTCTTGAACGTTTTGAATTTAAGCTGATATTTTTGAACTTCTTTACATGTAGATTAAGAAATGGCAAATGCTTACACTATAATTGACACCTATTAATATTGTGGCCGTGAACTGAAGGACAATTTTAGTTAAAATGCCATAACTGAGTTGAAATGGAATGTTTTATAATTATAATATTTCTTTAAAAAGTGCCCAATTGTATGCACATTTTACATTTGTTTCCGATCTCCTCTACTGTATGAATGTAGCCGAGCCACATGACATGGTTAGCATTATTAGGGGCTTCCGTTTAACTACAAAATATAGCATTTACTTACGTTATAATGCTACATATCCTAAACATTTATATTTAAAGATTAATATAATACAATATATTTCGCCCCACATAGTCAAACACTGCAATAAAATCTAACAATAAACTGTCGAACTATATCGTGCGGCTCGTCTGTTCCTCACCTCGAGGGTGATGGTTTTCCCCGTAAGGGTTTTCACGAAAATCTGCATCTTGGCGTTCAATCCACCTGTGTATAAAACAAAAATGAACGTTTCTGGGTCATTTTAAAGCACTTATATATAAAAATACCATATTTTTTTCGTTATTGTTGGATCGTAACAGTAACTCACCACCAGCTCTTAGATGGCGGAAATCGAAAAGGGTCCTTCTAACGGTACAACGTGCTCTTCAGAGTTTTAAGGCTGCCCGACGAACTGCCTGAAGAGAAAATGTCCTGTGTAAAAAAAAAAAAAAAAAAATAGTGAGTTATTGTATTTAACAGTTCTGAAAACATTACATTTTAATTTTAAGTATAGTCGCAAATTTTACCATAAACATACACTACCAGACAAAAGTTTTTGAACAGTAAGATATTTAATGTTTTTAAAAAAGTCTCTTCTGCTCATCAAGCCTGCATTTATTTAAACCAAAATACAGCAAAAGCAGTAATATAGTGAAATATTTTTTACTATTTAAAATAACTGTTTTCTATTTGAATATATTTTAAAACGTAATTTATTCCTGTGATCAAAACTACATTTTCAGCATCATTACTCGTCTTCAGTGTCACATGATCCTTCAAAAATCATCCTAATATGCTGATTTGCTGTTCAAGAAACATTTATTATTATTATCAATATTTAAAAATGTTGAGTACATTTTTTTTTTCAGGATTTTTTGATGGATAGAAAGATCCAAAGATCAGCATTTATCTGAAATAAAAAGCTTTTGTAACATTATAAACTACACCATTCAAAAGCACTAAAAATTACTTATAATATAACTTTTATTTAGCAAGGATGCTTTTAATTGATCAAAAGTGATGATAAAGACAAAAGATTTCTATTTCAGATAAATGCTGTTCTTCTCAACTTTCTATTCATCAAGGAAACCTGAAAAAAATTCTACTCAGCTGTTTTCAACATAATAACAATAATAATTTTTTTTTTTTTTTTAACAGAAAACTAGAATATTAGAATGATTTCTGAAGGATCGTGTGACTGGAGTAATGATGCTAAAAATTCAGCTTTGAAATCACAGGAATAAATTACATTTTAAAATATGTTCAACTAGAAAACAGTTCTTTTAAATAGTAAAAATATACTGTGGTACTTCGGATCAAACACATGCAGGCTTGGTGAGCAGAAGTGACTTCTTTAAAACATAAAAAAATACTGTTAGTGTGTAGTTGTTAATTACAGCATAATGTGTTTACATTTTATCATGCTGTAAAAAAACTATTATTTTAATAATACTGAACACATTACAGTGTCTGCAGATTCAAACATATGGCAGCTGACAAATGTGTATTTCTCCAGCTAAAACATCACATTATAAGAAGTCTATTTTCATCTGAAGTATATTTTTTATGAATTGGTATTTTTTTTTATTGTTATTAACAAACCTTTTCCCCTTAAGTGCTATTTACTGCTTAATGCTATCTTAAAATTTATCCCCGGTTTCACAGACAAGGCATAAACCTAGTCCCAAACTAAAATGTAAGTCTGACTGAGTTGTTTCAATTGAAAAACTTGCACTGATCTTAAAATATAACAGTGACTTTTTGTCTCAAGATGCACACCAGTAATGTTCTCTCTCTCTCTCTCTCTCTCTCTCTCTCTCTCTCTCTCTCTACGTTTTATAAAAATGTACTTAAATGTCCTAATTGAACTATGGCAACTGTCTGTGAAACCAGCCTTGCGTTCAGCCCCAACAAAACGTTACAAAACGGTTCTGATGACCTGGAGTTGCAACTATGGCAGCTAAGAAGGCCATTCTTTGAGTTGGTTTTGAAGAATTTTCGGAGCCTGATGAAATCGGTCTAAATACGTGTTTAATACTGCAAAATACACCTGATGTTACAGTCATTTTCCTTACGATTCAGAAAAAAAAAACGAAAAAAGAGAACATCCCAATCGAATGAAGGGGTTTGTGGAACAACCTTTTTGATGCCATTAAATGGCTGTATGTTTGGTCACTCCCTCAGAAACTTTTTCTAACAAATAAAGTTAAAGAAATATTCTATAAAATAATTCACAGATTTTATCCAGTCAAGCAGTTTTGGCAGAATTTCAAAAGTGACATCGATACGGCTTGTTCTTTCTGTGAAATTTCTTCTGAATCTGTAGCTCATTTGTTTTGGGAGTGTCCTTTTGTTCAGTCCTTTTGGAATAATGTTAATGCTTTGATTGTCCAAAATGTTTTTTATGATTTTTCTTTATGTTATAGACACATTCTTTTTGGGTTTTATACTAAAGAGCAGAATTTATTTAATGCAAGTTTTTGTATAAATCTCCTGTTGTTTATTGGAACGTTTTATGTCCATAAATGTAAATATACTAAATGTAAGCCCCACTTCAACATCTTCATACAAGAACTGAAGTTGTATTTAAATACAATTTCAACATCTATTAACAAGAAAGCTATAAAAACATCTAGAATTTGTGCCATGTTTAATATTCTTCCTTAATATACTTGTATTTCTATTTGTATGCCCTTTTCTCTTCATCCTTTTTATTTTTTTGACTTCTCTCTATTTCTTAAGAATTGTGTCTGTTATATTACTCTTTCTGTTAATCTTTGATCCATAATTTGTTTATTATTGAAAGATTGCTTGTATCCTTTGCACATACTGTTTGTTTTGTTCGCACTGTATCTTTTGTTGTTCTTGACTGCAAAAAAAAAAAAAAAAAAAAGGGGGGCGTTGTGGAAACTGTGGTTCTTAATTATTGTGATCCAACATTTGCCTCGCATTTCAGGATGAAAAGACAAACATTTCAGGTGAAGAATAATCCACTCCCACCTCCGAGACTGCGTTATGATCTATATGATCTTATTATTTTTATTGTGAGTACCGTTATTGGGCTTATCATTATTGCTGATCACTGTTGTTGTGCTATAATATTGTAATATTTACCATTATATAATCAGAGGAGCATAGAAAAGTTTTTGAAAGTGTCACTCCACAAGACAACAGCAAAATATATAAACATGTATAGTATTTTTATGTTACTTTAATCAGTGTCAAACATGTTGCTGCTGATTGGACTGACATTTTTGACACACCCACCAAACAAGAGAAAACGTATCTCAAACCCCGTTGCACACCGTTTCCAGGAAGCGTCGTTCAACCCAGAAACCGTAGCAAAACGTTGCACACCGGTTTGAGCTTGAACTTGCCCCAGGGCTAATTTTGTATTTGTGTGAGTGTGTATGGCAGAAATGTGTATCCGCCACCAGGGGCGCTATAACATGTGTTGGCACTACATACATGTCGAAAGAAGAGGATTTGAGAGTTGCGCACCAGAAATGAAAACGGATTCAGTTGACTCACTGTGGTCATTTGATGCATTCTCTAGGCTTAAAGCTCTTTCATATGCATGCAGTGTCCTACAAAGTCCTCCTGACAAGCATGCCAAGGTTTTTCTTCCTCTTTGTTGCATTACATAATACATCCTTTTCCAGCCCTTTTTGAAGCATATGGTATTTGTCCAATTTACCCAGTTAACTGCACAACACTTCTAATGTGAATATTGTGTAATCTTGATTTTGTAACCAGAGGCAACAGCCTGTGCATAACAAGGCTCTTGTTTCATCTCTTGTTGCCAAAAATCAAATATTTAGCTCTGCAGAAGCAGAATGAGGAAATTGAGTGCTTTGTAGTTGTTCATCCAGAGCTGGGTGAGTGTGGAGCATTTCTGAACAGTATGTTGCCAATGACGTCAACACACCGTTTAAAAGATTGTAGCACATTAATACTCCATTTACACATGAACATGCAATGGCCTTTAGATACGAGACTGCTGACCCACTGTTGACATCTAGGTGCTACAAGAAGTTATAGAATTGCTCTGTGAAAAACGCAGCCAGTGCAAGCCTAAACTGTGTGTGCCACGACACGTAGTGTTCCAAAAACAGGACTGTCTCCACCTGTGATAAATGCTCGGGGGGAAGGAGCAACTAGATACAGAGCACAGCTGAGGAACAAGGGTGGAGTCAGATCTAAACAGTGGCGTAGGAGTCATAGATCTGACATGAGAGAGCAGAGGGCATGCACTTTTAGCGTGTGTGAATACTTTTAGACAAAGGATAACGCAAGATAAAAGTTACAGCGGTAGATGGGATGCATTGCATACTGGCACATACTTTCACTGTAGATAAAATGTATACACTAGACTCACACTTTGAAATTAAAGACTAGATGCATGCTTAAGAAACACATCACCCAAAAATAAGAACTTGCTTAAAATGTACTCACCCTCAGGCCATCTAAGATACAGATGTGTTTGTTTATTCATCAGAACAGATTTGTGAAAATTTAGCATTAAATCACTTGCTCACCAGTGAACTTGCTCACCTCTGTAGTGAATGGGTGCCGTCAGAATGAGAGTCCAAACAGCTGATGAAAACATCACAATAATCCTCAAGTTAGTCACACCACTCCAGTACATCAGTTAATGTCTTGTAAAGTGAAAAGCTGCTTGTTTGTAACTTCTGGGCAAAATATGAGTCCACATGAAAATATGAATCCATAATAATGCTTCATTTAAAGAAAATATCTTAATGATAACCTTGTTTATTATAAACATGCACATTTTTGCTTCACAAGATGCTATTGGATTATTGTGATGTTTAAATTTTTTTTTGATGTTTAAAAGCTTTTTGGATTCTCTTTCTGATGGCACCCATTTACTGCAATGGAAACATTGCAAGATTCAATGCTAAATTTATGCATAAATTTTGGTGCAAAATTAATTTCATTAAACTCTCATTTGACTATTTAACCAGAAAATGAAGAATGAAAAATTACAGTAATTTTTATTTCAGTTTTAGTTTTAGTATTTTTCAGTACTTCAATTTAAACATACTTTATTTCAGTTAGTTGCCAAAGCAATGTTCTCAAATTTTTTTTATTAAATCTATTACTTATATTTTATTTGATTTCAGCTGTATTTCATTTAACAGAGACAGTTTTAGTTAACAATAACAAAAATGCATGAGGCTGAGTTTCAGTATTTTTTCCCTTTTAACACAGTGTTTACTTTTCATTGGCAAGATCTTTATTTAAGGATATGATGCATGAACATTCAGTGTATTAACATCTCAGCAATTATAATGAGTCTGATTTCTATCAACAAGGCAGTTCCTGGTTAAATCCCCTAAGACATTACTAATGTTATGACTGGGTTGTTTGCGTTCTTACTTAGCATGAAAGAGTTAAAGAAGTTAAACGGATACATTTGTGTAGTGTGATAATAAGAGATTGTTTGCTGTTTGTGAATGCTGTTCAATGGCAAGTAAAGCCACACCCCTGCTGTAAATAAGTCTTGATGAGTTTTAAGTTAAGATCACAGTTCATTGCTCTGCAAACTCCACTATTAAATACCAGCCAAATTCTTTTTCCAAATTTGGAAAGACAAACCCGCAAAACACCCTGAACAGAAGAAGACTAATGTTACTCCCAAAGAAACCTCCTGGAATATCTTGACAGAGAGATGGAACCACATCAAATCATTGCTTATCTAGTGTCTCTTCCTCCCTGTACTATTTCTGACAGTTTACAGTTCATGGACTAGTGCAAGGATGACATGTAATTGATTTACTTAAAGTCATGTTTTGATTGAAATTTGTAAATCTGTACCCAAAAGTGAAATATCTGTCAACATTTTCTCACTCATCCAATTGTTCCAAACTTCTATGAGTTTCTTTTTTCTGTTGAGCACAAAAAAGATATTTTGATAAATGGTGGTAACCACAGTTGACATTAGCCATAGTATTGAAAAATGGAAGCCAATGGCTACCGTCAAGTAACTCAAATGGAACAAGTGGAGGTGAGTAAATGATGACAGAATTTTCATTTTTGCATGAAATATCCCATTAATATTTTTATTTTCTAAACACTGTTGCATAAAAACAATATGCTGCTTAAAGCCATGCTACTGCACTGTAAAAAACAATTTGATGATTCCAACTTAAAATAATTTGTTTCAGTCAACAAATTCAGTCAAATCAAAAAAGTTCAGTCAACTTGAAATGTTAAGTTGTACTGAACTTAGATATTTGAGTTCATTCAACTTAACATTTTAAGTCAGCTGGGTAACAAAGCAAATAGTTTGTTTAGTCAACTTAAATATGTTTTTACTTAGTACAACTTAACACTTCAAAACTTATTTGAGTTGACTGAACTTAAAATTTTAAGTCTGCAGGGTAACAAATTATTTTGAGTTGACTCAACAAATTGTGTTTTTATGTTTTTTTTTTTTTTTTTTTTTGTGTATATTGTGAATTTAAGCATAAAATAAGAATATAGTGAGACCTTGAGTAACTATAAATGACATTCACTCATTCACTGCTTAATATGAAACAACAAATCAATCATTGAATATAAACATTTACACTGAATGTTAGATCAGAAAGAAAGGTCTGGGAGATTCTCTTTTCCCCCTACTTAGTATGACTAAGATGATAGCACTCTGTGTTCTGGGAAATAAGTATTGCACTACATTGACTCACTATTACAGATTTCAAGATAATTGCTACATGAATCAGCAACTTGAGGAAGGTGACTAAAGCTAATTTTTGAACTCTAAAGTGGTTTTATTCTGAGATCCAAAAATACAGTATATTCCTGCATCCTGCATGAGATGGTTTATGACTTGTCTTTTTGCACAAACCAAAAAGATAGAAGATTAGATTAGAAAGAACTAGAAGGCCAGATTAGAAGATGGTTCACTGAACATCTCTACGATTAATCAATCAGTAGAGGCAAAGGGCAGGTTATCAGTCAGCCCACACTGGCATGACTCCAGCGTAGCACAAAGACCCTGCAGAACCGGTTTGGTACTTTGCTTCCCCATTGGCGTCTGGATGACAATGGAGCCTGCAGTATCTGGAGAGGACAAACTATCCCTCAAATCTGCCTTTGTCTCCTTTTCACAGCACAGAGTGCAGACAATGACATCTGTCCGGCAGACACGCACTGACTCACCAGAATCTGCAATAAAACAAGATATCCAGATGACTTAAAATATCAGCTTAATGTGTTAAAACAGCTGATTATCAATAGCTCATAAGTTGTGCTATTTTTGACCATAATTGGTGCTTACTAAGGCTTGCATCATTACTCATATTGCTTTGTTAAGGTTTTTAAGTGTTCAGACTTACAGTTTTCACTTACAATACAGGAAAGGACCTGAGAGATATCTACTGGAATATCATGAGGGTATGAAGTAATTCTATGTAAGTACAAACTGGGGTAAAAACTTTTGAATAGAATGAAGATGTGTATTTTTTTTTAATTTTGACTAAATATAAATAAATAATACTAAAAAAACAAACACACAGCTGTGGATCATTCAGGTAACAACACAGTATTAAGTGTATATGTTTTGAACAGGATCATTTTTATAAATTCAACTATTATTTTCTCTTTTGGACTGTATGTAAATGTCTTTTATGTGAAATATCTTATTCAAGTCAGTACTAAAAAAATATAACATGCATTTTGTATAATCCCTCTTATTTTGGCAAAACAATAAACTTTTTGCAGATTCTGCAAGGTGTATGTAAACTTTTGACTTCAACTGTATGTGTTCCAAGTACACAATGTTCAGATTTTCCAGGAGCATAGCAGAGCAGCCTTAAGCCTGAGATGAAATATGAAATAAACGTCATTTCATATGGCTTTATATCATATGGGCTTTTATGGTGAGAATATGAAGCTCACACTTGAAGGGAAAAAAAACATCTCAATTTTATTCAAAAATATTCAATTTGCCACAGTTTCTGTTTTTTCTGTTGCCAAAAAGTAAAATTAAATTCTAATCACTTGTAATAGAAATCAAACTTTATATGTTCAAATAAAAGCCTGTTGTTTCATATTGGATATTGACATTTTAACACAATAATCGAAGTTGCTTCAATCCACTAAATGTCTATATTGACAAATTACAAACAATCTAAAAAATTATTCTTATGTTTTTTTTTTAAGCAATTACAGATTTCACAGTAAAAAGACGTGATCAGTGAAGGCCTTTTACTTGCTAGAAAATGTAGGAACTACCAACAATAGGGCAAAAAGCATGTAGAAAATTGTGTGAAACAAGTTTTTTTAGCAAAGTATAGTACAGTATATCATATCAAAAGTGAACAAAAAAAATATTTTAAGTAAAAATTATAGAGGGACAATCTTGACTCATTTAATCACACTAGTCTGTTTAGTTTATGTCGTAATACATTAACAAACACTGAATCATTTAAATAATTATATTAGCAACAATATTCAGTAATTTCACAATCAACATAATGCAAGCAATAAGGCATGAGATGCCATGCTATATTGTGAATATAATCAAGGTTACAAGTGTTGCTTTGGCATGCCATCAAGTGTCCTGTTGATTTCATTAAACAGAGGCTACATTTTACAAATATTAAGAAAATTTAGAACAAAGGCAAGCTATCAGTGCATTTTCAAACCACTGAATTTTAAAACCGTTTGAAATGCATCACTCAGCCATTTTCCACATTCCTCTTCAGGAAGAGAAAGTATGTGCGCGCGGCTGTCCCGCCCCCTCTCCCCGCTCACCCAATAAAATACCCACAAACGTGCATACCCCGCCCCTAATTAAGCGCGTAACATTGCCCGCAAGGAGGTGCTCGGGCGTCGCCGAACCGCCCCTTTTCACTGTTCAGCCAATAAAAGAGTTGTCCAAATTTGCATATACTTCCCCTAACTAAGCGTCTAGTCAAACAGTTGCGCCGTTTCTGCGTTTTAGGCCCGCGTTGAACCTGACGCGCGTTCGTTGGTGTGCTGAAGAAGTTGCGAAAAGACATTTTCTCAGACATTCAGATCGAAAGGCTTGCGTGAGGAGACTTTTTTTGAAGAAGTTACTCTTATATATCGGTGTAAAAATTGTTCTTAACAATGGATGATCAGATAAGCTCAACTACACCCTCGTATGGCTTTCAGCATGATGATGATGAAGAAGAAGAATACCGAGCAGACAAACACGTGAACTCGTTGATGGATGAAGGAGCTGATTTCATGCAAAGAGAGGCAGAGGCCCATAATTTAGACGAAGATGAAATCTTAGATCTGGCCGGAGGAGCGAAAGATGCGCTGGAGAGGCACAGGTCCACATTGCCACGTACCGAAGAGCCTCTGCTGGACTTTACAGAACCGGAACCATCATCCACCTATAAACCAGAGCCAGAAGCTGTCAAACCAGCACCGATCAGTGCGTTTGGAGATGCAATAACAAAACCGACAAAATCAGAAGAAAAAGAAGAGAAAACAACAGTCACACCATCCGAATCTAAATCTTGTTGTTCATGTAAGTACAAATTTGCATTTGTAACTTGTCATTTGGATTTGAATTTAAATCAGGGATCTGTAAATGTTACCACAAGCTAAAATGTACTCAACTTTTTTTTTCTTTTTTTAATCCACCCAACATTTTACACCAGGAACAATTGACATGACGTCAGATCCGTTTGAATTATTAACGTTACATGTATTAAACAAGACCGTCTGACTTTTCACCTTCTTTTTCTATTGCAGTACCACAGTTTTAAGGTTTCTGATTTATATTTAAATTTCCGATTGATATTGCTTGGGCTTATCTCAACAAGTGTTTTAGCTGATGCTTATAGAGTCAGAAATGTTGCAGTCTGGAAGTTGCCATATAATACTGACTCATCTAATGTGATTACAGATAATGTTTCGTTACTGCATGCTTTCATGAACCGCGTTTTGAAACTGATCATTGGGAAATGTTCAAAAAGTTCAACGTCATCTTGACAGCATCCGTTTACTGCCATCTTGTGGATTATTTGTGCAAGTGAAACAGACACGGAAAATAAACCCACAGGATTGTGCTAGTTGTCCTTTTGTTTCTATTCAATTTCTTTATTTTTTTTTTTTTTATTATAAAAGAAAACTCATTTTTAATTCAGCTTTACATACTTAATTGTCTCCCTAATGTAAATACAGGCTGGACAAAGGTCAGTTATGTGGCTGAGTTTACTTAGAAGTGTCATTGACCTTGAGGAAGACACAATGACCCATAGTCACAATGGACTTCATAGATCATCCATTAGACGTTTTTATATTTAAATGAAAGCCTGTCATAACCATTACAGCCTAAACGGCAGTGTGTCTGAACACCAACATGTTACCTACAGCAGTAAAATGCAAATTTTTCTTCAAATTAATGTCATGTGAAACCAAGACTCTGCACACACCAGCTTCATAACTGTATTGTACAAGTTTTTATTATGAAAATGGTGCCTTTTACATTATTTATTTATTTAAGTTTAGAATATTTGATCAGATACAGTAAATAATGTTAAAGAAATATTAAGTAGCATTGTGCCATTTTGATTTTTACATTTTTCACTTTTTATCTTTGTCCCAAAGTTAATAGTAACATTAAATAATGTAGTGGTAAATTTGATTCAAGAAGACTTGTACTTACAGGTCATGAAAATAAAAGGTACTCATAGATATCTTTATTTATTTATTTATTTATTTATTTATTTAATTAAAAAACATGTTATTAACATTTTTAAAATGAGCTTTTATTTATTTTTTTCACTTTTTATTTGAATTGGTTTGAATTTGCTTCTTAGTAGTTTTTATATGACTGAAGTATGACTTCAGTTTATTTATCTTCTCTTATTTTTTTTTGTTTATTATTATTTTTCTTTTTATTAATTGTTTTTTCTTTTTAATTTCTAGTCAGTATTTTTAGTGCTTCAACTTAATATTCAGTAACATTAAATAATGTAATGGTAAATTTGATGCAACAAGCCCTGGGCTTCCAGGTCATGAAAACTTAGAATTTACATTATTTTTATTTTTAATTTTTATTTTTCTTTTTCTTTTTTAAATTTGTCTTTTTTTTTTTTTTTTTTTTTTTTTATTTTATTTTGGTTCATCTATTTCATATATTATTTTCCTTTTTTTTTTTTTTTTTTTTTTTTTTTTTTTTTTTTTTTTTCAGGTTGTTTTTGCTTCAATATAAAATTAGTTGAATTAGTTGCCAAAGCAATATTTAATTTTTTGTTGTTGTTGTTGTTTTTCCATTTATTTTATTCAGCTTTATTCCAGTTAACACAGATGTTGGATAATTTCAGTTTTAGTTAATAATAATAAGAATCCTAGTGCTTATTGTTTTTGTAAAAAGATCTAAAGATTTCTACAAAAAATTCTCACTTTTATTTCCATATATTAAATTTTATTTAGAATGTGTGCATTTGCTTATAGGAACACTGAGGACAGGCCAAAAAGAGCATCCACATAAAGTCATTTTTAATAACGCATTTATAAAAATGAACTGTATGTATATGAGGAACACAAACGGCGCCCGTTTTGTAGAGCGACCCCAGCTAATGTTGTGCTAAAACCTCATGTTACTAGGCATCCAACACCTTTGAATGTGGTCAGCTGACCTCAGCAGTGCTGGCCTTTGCAGAACGTGATCGGGCAGCTCTGCTAGGAGAGCCGTAGCGTCTCTCTCTACCCTTCAGTCCTGTCCTGCCCCAGCCAGAGACTCGTGCCTCCTTCCTCACCCCCGACCACCTCTTCTGCAGACCTTTGACTGGAATGTAAAACTGATGCACGCCAATTCAGATAACACGCTTTCTATGACAGCCTCAGAGATGGAGATAAAGAACTGGAGAGAACAGGGTACATGCTTGTTTTGCCTGAAAATGGACTGAAGAGACCATTTTATCTGCTTGCCTTGTCCATAAATGTTATTGGGTAAAGCTGTGAGTAAGTTTTGCTCGGTTTTGAGGTCTTGCTCGCAAAGGTGCTTGGGGGAAGAGAATGTTCTAGTTGCGCTGAGTAAATGGTCTGGGGTGTCTTGATTACAAAGCATATTGCAACAGCAAGCATTTATCCCTCTGCCAGAGAATTCTCTTGGCAAACTGCCTGTTTGCTGCACAAAATGTTGAACTGACTGCATATTCTGAATTCAGTGCATTTTAGAAAGAATGTACAGAATAAATGATGCGGTGTGTGAAAGACATTTACTACGACATGAGGAGTCGTTGCAACATTAGGGAGCTTTGAGCAACAATTTATTGTTTATATTTATAATTTTTGTGTGTTGGCACCATTAAGCACTTTGTCATTGTGCTGTAGCTATTCTCAGAAGGGGAGGCAGTGCTGTTTAAATTGTTTATGCAAGTTGGCACTGATTGTGGCAATGAAATCAAGCTGGGAACATGTAATGAAGGGTGACGTCTGATCTAAACTTTTGTGAACCCTGAATGCTGGCTTATAAAAGGGTTTCCTGGATAGACACACCTATAGCAAGCCTGACGTTAGGATAGAAAGTGGTCATTTTGAGTCATGCTCCTTTTGAATTATACCGTTTTCAGTCAGTTTTAAGTAAAGCTTGGTGACTGGTTATTGGGGTTTTTTTTTTTTTTTTTTGAGTATAATAATAGATATTTCTGCTGCAGTGACAATAAATGATAAACGTTTAACATTTAAATTTAATGTTCTTTGCTAAAAAAATCAAATATTAATTTTCAAAAAAAAAAAAAGAAAGAAAAAAAAAAAAAAAAAAAAAAAAAATATATATATATATATATATATATATATATATATATATATATATATATATATATATATAATATATATATATACATATATATATATATACAGAAGAATGAAAAAAAGTCCTAATGAACATTTAAATAAAAGGTAACATCTTTGTCACATTTGATCAATTTAATATGTTGTTCTTTGCTAAAAAGTAAAATTAAAAATAAAAAAACAACAATAATAATAATAATAATAATTATTTATTAATTCATTATTAATAAATAAATATATTGAAAAATTTTTTTTTTCAATATATTTATTTATTAATAATTAATTTATTATTAATAATAATAATAATAATAATAATAATAATAATAATAATAATTATTATTATTATTATTATTATTGTTATTATTGTTGTTGTTGTTGTTGTTGTTTTATTTTTATTTTTATTTTTTACTTTTTAGCAAAGAACAACATATTAAATTGATCAAATGTGACAAAGATGTTACCTTTTATTTAAATATTCATTAGGACTTTTTTTCATCTGTTAATCCTGGAAAATGTATTGCAGTTTGCTCAAATATTAAGCAGCACAACTTTTTTTCATCATTAATAATATAAAGAAATATTTGAGCAGCATATTATTAAGAGTCATGTGACAGACTGCAGTAACAATGCTGAAAATTCAGCATTGCCATCACAGGAATAAATTACACTTTAGATACGTTAACATAGAAAACGGATATTTTTAATTCTAATAGTACTTCGCAATATTATTTTTTAATCAAATAAATGCAGGGACTTCTGTCAGAAGAATAAAAAAAATCTAGCCATCCAATGGTCACCTTGTCATTTAGCAATCTGTATTAACGTTAGCTAAATAAATAAATAAATAAATAAATAAATAAATAAATAAATAAATAAATAAAAGGTCAGCTGGCCAAACGTGTTTCTTTCTGTTGTCCTGATACATGCTCTGTCACCGGTATTTTTATTGTTATTTGAGCAAACACTGCGTATGACTGCGTTTTGGTGGACTTTTATTTTAAACCTGATCCGTTCATTGCTTCTCTTAATCTGAAACGTACTGGATCGCGGAAGGACTTTTGTTTTGAAATCCACAAATTCGACCGGAACTGCCATTTGTCGATGGTGCTGCGTGCTTCTCGTGTGTTCTTGGCCCTGGCTGTCTGATCGCAGATGAGCGAGATGGATTCCAAACAAGGTTAGTTAGTGAGTTAGACCGTTAAATGCTCTGTAATTGTGTCCCTCCTCCTTGCGTCACCCTTGATTTATACGTATTTACACTTCAGTTTGTGTTTACACGCACTGTCGATGATTTAGCATGAAATCATGATGATAAAATGCAGTTTTTATTGCGGGGGGTCTTGATAAGGCCGCAGGATTTACCGTGTTTTCAGGCGTGCGCTATAACTGTAGACATTTAATATTAATATTTATGAGCAGATAGGTTTGCATTACGCGTTGTTCTTCGGAAATGTGACATTTTAATACTTTGTGGACCGTTCTGTTTCAATAAGCTTATGCAACGGTCTGTTGGCAGGAGTACAAGAGGAAGGGCAGCATGTTCTGCTGAACGAACCCAAGTGCTTCTGGGTTATTGATTAAATGCATTGGCTTTTTGGATGGATGATGTTAGTCTTTAGAAATGCAGGAGAGGAGATACCGCATGCTGGTTTGCCATGAACTCTGATCAGATATATTGACACATACTGTAGATAAGGTTTAATAATTGAAGGGTCCTTGACTGACTGTGAGGTTTCTGTCCTATTTTTATCCTCCCTCAGCACGAACAGACCAAGTCTGCAGTACAGTCAGAATTCAGCATGATCACCCAATGAAACGGTGCATGGTGTCCTTGTCTACTGTGTGTAGGAGTTATTTTCAATTTCTAAATGTAGTTTTGGTGTTCAGTGTGGTCACAATTTGTATATTGATATAATCTGTTCCACATGCTCATCTGGGCAGCCATCAGATATTTATCATATTTATTCTCTTACCAGTTTGTCGTTTTTTTAAAAACTGATCATGTTTTCTTGCCGTTTTCAGATTAAGATCTGTGAGTTTTTGGTCTGTTTACATGCTTGACAGGCTACTGTAATATTTCTGCATTTGTGTAATTAACATATTCTAATAAAAAATTATAATAATAGATGATTTGCATATATTTATAATAATAATAATAATAATAATAATTACAACTTATCTAACAAATGCACATTTATGTATTGATGAATTAATATTAATTAATTAATTAATATGTATTAATTAATTAATTAATTAATTAATTGCAATTATTAACTAATATTGTCAATTTTGAGATTGTCAGCATTTATGAATAACTGTTTGAACTGTATAAATCTGTATAAATCCTAGAGTTGGTTTTATATTTCTGCTTTCAATGAGTACTATAATCAATGGGAATTTTGTTAAATTACTGTACAGAATTATAATAGAATGTAATATAATACTACAATAGAATAATATAATATTAAAATAAAAATATATTATAAAATAAATGCATGATTATAGTATTGCTGAATTAAAGTAAAATTACAAAAACAAACAAACATTTGTTTTATTTATATTTATGCAATTGTGTGTATATCAATTAGGGCTGCAAAATTAGTCGTGATTCATCGACTCAAAATAAGTGTTTACATACTGTGTGTGTGTACAGTTTATTTATGTATATATAAATGCGTGTGTGTATATATGTATATATGTATATGTGTGTGTGTATATATATATATATATATATATATATAAGGAGATGTATGTTAGATTTATAAATAAAATATTTAAGTTTATATATAATATAAATTATATACAAGTGTTTACATACAAATACATACGAATGTTTTAAAATATTTACGTGTACTTATATATGCATAATTAATATACATGGTACACACACATATAGTATGTAAAAGTTTTATTTTGAAATGATTAATCGCAACTAATCATTTTGCAGCTGTAATATAAATGTTTTTTTCTTTAATTGCTAAATTTGCTGAACGAGCGTATTTATTTATGTATTTATTTATTTATTTATTTATTTATTTATTTTTAACTTTAAGCAATATATTAAAATTATACTATAGTTTTATTGTGGTAACTCTGCACACTGTAAAATGAAGGTCATGACACTGTTTACTGTTAACATGTTCACGTGCATGTAAAAAGTGTTGATTCCTTCTGGCGTCAAACCGGAAAGTTGCATCATCTGACTGCATGTTTGGGGCTGACGTAATTCTTCCTTTCTGTCGACAGTGGTGGACCTGCTGTATTGGCGAGATCTGCAGAGGACGGGGGTGGTGTTTGGAGCCAGTCTGTTCCTGCTGCTGTCCCTCAGCGTGTGCAGTATTATCAGCGTGATCTCCTACGTGGCTCTTGCCCTGCTGTCTGTCACCATCTCCTTCAGAATATACAAAGGCATTTTACAGGCTGTTCAGAAATCAGAGGATGGACACCCCTTCAAGTGAGGACCCACACATACTATCGTAGTGGCATCCGTCTCGCATGTTTCCGCACCGTTTTGCGTGTAAAGTGTAAAACGGTTAGGATAATCCTGCTTTGATCAGTTTGTGTTCCAGTTTCTGTAAGGAGGCAGATCTGTGGAGCTTAGCTTCTGGGCTTACATGAGGTGCTTATGTTTGAACTACATGCCGTCGGTTTTGATTCCCTGCCAACATTTTAAGCCCTGCATGTGAAATAGAAGTGGAATGCAAAAAGTCCAACCACTTAAAGATTCTTAAAGTTGTTTTGGAAGTAAAGTGGATGCAGTATCTTTTGTATCTCTCAGAAAGCCTGTTTGCCTGTTTCAGCTGCTTCAGTTTGATCACTAGGCTCTGTTCCAAAACGAGTGAGCTGCTTTGCTGTCCACTGCACAGTCAGCTACCTTCAAAGGCAACATCTTAATTGAAATGAAACCTATGCTCTACATTGGCAGCAACTTCCTTGTCTATACAATTGGTGCTTCTTAAGCAAAATGCACAGGAGTCCTGCCTCTGTTTGATGTTAGCATGTTTATGTATATAGTAAAACATATAGCTAATTGGCTTGATATGGCCAAACTTTTGTTTAATGTGTAACAGTGCAAATCTAATTATAACTAAATCATGATTTCTACAGCTATTCTTTAAATTACAAAGAGAGAATTATTTACTGTCTGCATTAAAATGACATTTATGATTCATGATTACATTATAGTGAAATTGATGTGTTGCTAGTAGTGATGAGAGACACCAAGGTTGTCGAAACGTTGAATTGAATCAATTTCTTTGGCAAATGATTTACTGTTTCGAAGTGGTCAGAATGTTGTAAATACAATGAAAACTTAGACCAAACATGCAAAAAACACCTTTGAAAAACCAATTGCAGATGTTTTATTGAAAGTGTGATCTATTAAATGTTATTAACAAATCATTTATTATCTTTAGATATGACATGTCTGTATAATGCTGTTAAATTGTACAGCTTGCTTTGCTTAATGGGTAATTTAGCCAATAAGAGTTTATTAACTACAGCACTTGTTTTTATTATGATACCTGACAAAAATATCTCGATACTACTACTAAACTGATACTATGACAAAAACATAGAACAACAGGAAAGATGTTTATCTTCTTATTTATAATAAGAACATAGATGCAAGTAACAAAGTAAAGGACAAATACAATAAAGCAAAAATTTAAATTAATAGGGCCATTTGAAATTTATTTATTTATTTATTTATTTGTAATTTATAATTTTTTTTTGGATTCAGTTTTTTCCTTTTTTTTTTTTCATTTTTCTATAATCTATTTTCTATAATAATCAAAAGCATGTTTAATTATTTTATAAAGATTATTTAGATTTTATAAAGAATTAATTTATTATATTATTTCTTTTTGCAGAAACACTGTTGTGTATTTACAATTTTCTGGTATATAAATTATGGTAAATATTTTTTTTGGTAAATATTTCTTCAGTACAGCTTAATTAATATTTGTATTAGTATTAGTATTAGTAGTAGTAGCAGCACTGTCATTACATGAAGTAATATTTCAGTCAAGTTGAACCAAACTTTTAGTTTGACGGGTTGGTGTGAAGACCTTTCTGTTTGTATATGATATGACGATGGTTTTTCTCACAAGTAATTGCAAACTGTACATGAACTGACTCTGAGATCAGTTCTAGAGATTGTTCATGTGTTCATGTACTTGTATATTAAGGCGGCAGGGGCTGAAAACACCGCGAGCGGCACGCGTGCTTCAGTATTTGTGTAGTAAACTAAACAGCACGTCTGCGCCATTAATTCATACAGACAGAGACGTGCAAAACACACAGGATTCATATTTAAATAGCAATTTCCGTGATATTCCGCGTTATACAGTAAATTCCATTTTTATGACTGGATCCACGATTCGGTCCACGTTTTCAGCTTTGCTGAAGATACTAACTGGTTCGAAACTAGTGGTTCACAAAGGTCTTGAAGTTTCACGAAGCAGTTTTTCAGAAGTGCCTATTAGTAGTTACTAACTCACTAGGTTCATAGAACGGGGCTTCAGTCTTACACTAAACCCTCTTTCTTCTTCCGCAGGATGTATCTGGATAAAGATGTCGGGATCTCTTCGGAGTTGGTTCATAAGTACAGTGACACTGCTCTGGTGCGTCTCAACTCTGTGATTAAGGAGCTGCGACGACTCTTCCTGGTGGAGGATTTGGTGGACTCGCTCAAGGTTTGTTCTTCCAGGAGACCAGAGGAAATGAAATCCTGATTGTGCTCTTTCAGCTTAGGCTCTTTTATTTGATTTGGGGCTCCATAACTGCTCTCAGGGCGAAGATAAAATCTTGGAAAATAAATCTTGTTGTCTTGATGTTTTTCATGAGGTTGGTGAACAATAATGCCACTGCAAGCTTTTTATGCTAAATTTGATAAGTGTTTTTCCTGAAGAAGTGGGCTGGAAATTGGCCTCTAGTGTCCAAAACAAAGATCTCAATACATATGTGAAAACAGTTCTGCATTTATATCGCAGTTCGACCAATATTTTAATATTTTAATATGATTATCGACTCGGCCGATTAAATGGACTGTTCAAAATCCAACATCTACTTAATTCCTTAATGCACATTTCTATTCTCTTGAGTAAATTGAGTTACACTACTATTTATTTATTTTGAAGAAAGACGTTTTTCTTTTATTCCACAAGGAAGCATTAAAATGATCAGTGACCATTAAGAGATTCTGTAAGATTCCGGTTTAAATAAATGCTGTTCTTCTGTACTTTCAATTAATCAAAGAATCTTAAAAAATGGATCTCAGTTTCTGAAAATTGTAGGCGGAGAAACTGTTTACCAAATACTAATAGTAAAAATGTTTCTTCACCAATTCAGCATTATTTCTGAAGGATCTTGTAATATTGAAGACTGGAATAATGATGCTGAAAATTCAGCTTTGTGTCACAGGAATATATTATATTTTAAAATATATTCAAATAGACAATAGTTATTTTAAAGAGTAATAATATTTTCATTGTTATTGCTTTTAATTGAATTTTTGAATTTAGCTAACTTTATATTATCAGCTGTATTCTCTCCCATAGTCTATAGAGATTTTCGCCCTCAGTACATTGAATGAGAGACATGGTCTCCGTTTGTTTTTGGTAGACAGGGTTGGTGGTCAGATTTGGGGTGTTTGGTCATGTGTTGCAGGAATGGGTCACAAACGCCTCCACAAAAAAAAACCTTTGTTGATCAGGCCTGAGAGGATTTGGACTGAGCTTTGATGGGATAGAAATGGTGCCAAAGAGACCTCTCTCTCTCTCTCCCTCTCTCTCTCTCTCTCTCTCTCTCTCTCACCACAGCCAGCAACTCTTTTTATTGGAGGTGGCGGGGTTAAAGTATCAGCTGTGATATAGCATTAAGGAATTCCAGTCATTAGTCATGTGATGCTCTGTTTTAGACGGCTGTCACATGACAAGGCTAGCTGCGGGGCTGAATGATCTTGAATGAATAGCTGGACTACGCTTTCCACCTCCCTACACATTGTTGCTCAAATGCCCGCGTTGCCATGTTGAGGGCATTCCAGTTCTGATGAGTGGGCTTTGAAAAAATTAAATAAGATTATAATATAATAAAACAATCTATTTAAGAATTATTAGAAATAGATTAATATTTATTTAAATAATAATAATAATAATAATAATAATAATATTACTTTTGAACTTTCATTCTGGTCCCATAAGCCTTAAATTGTCAACAGCAGCAGAACTAGAGGTCACAAGTCATGTGGTTTACTAAATAAATGTTTGGTTCCTGGGATGAGCGCTGCTTAATCTTGCGTCAAAATGTGTGACATTTTAAAGAGTCGCCGTGTTCTAAGCAAAGTTTGTGGCGTAATGGAAAAGCGCCACTAACATTAATGTTAAATCAGCACCTCTTGGCTTTTCTTGGCGCTGCATTGACCCATGTCTCAAACGCAAGGGAGCCCAGTGGATGGAACCATCCGTGTAAGGAGATTTACTGCTGTGTGAAGGGGGCGGTGGTTATGGGCTATGGATAGAGTTACAGCCAGACCCCGCTGCCCTTTCAGAGCCCCGGAGGTTTTCCACAGCTGGACGGATAGATTGCATCCCAGCATTCAGTGTCTCTGTGGTCAGACGGCTATATTGAGTGATGTGTCCAGTTACGAGTGACAGTTTACGTGCCGGTGGGTTTTGAACAGGCTCTGCCATTTGTTGGGTCAGCTTGCAAAAAAAGGGTCGACCTGCTATTTTTATCCTATTTTGAGTTTGAGTGAAACATTTAAGTATACAATGTTTTACACTTTAGTACAGGGTCTAATTCTTACTATTACCTAGTTGCTTATTAGCATGCCTATTAATAACATATTGGCTGTTTATTAGTACATATAAAGCATTCATTCTGCATGACCATATTCTACATGTATTCCTGTGATGGCAAAGCCATTATTATTTATGATCCTTTAGAAATCCCATTACTATGCTGACTTGGTGCTCAAATACCATTTCTTGTCAGTGTTGAGGTTGTGCTGCATTTTATTTATTTTTTTTTTTTTTTTTTTTTTTTTTTTCTTAATTTAAAATTGATAATATTTTTTCCCAAAATTTAATGAGTAGTAAGAACAGAGCCTTTTATTTTATTTTATTTTATTTTATTTTATTTATTTATTTTTGGAACCAGTGTCTTTACTATCACTTTTGATCAGTTTAATGCATCCTTCTTAACCCTTGCGCATCAATTAAAAAAAAAAAAAAAAAAAAGTTACACATAGGTGGACAAAAATGTCCATGTTGAAAAACTGTCATAAAAATTTGAAGCTTAACACTCAAGTTTGGTCTAATTTTAAAAGAGACCCATGGGAGATTGTTGAAGTAGAAAAAGTGAAACCAAAAAGAAGTTACAGAGGTTTAAGTTAATGAAAATGCTTTATGAACAATTTTATATATATATAAAAAAATATATATATATTTTATGAAACATGTTGAACTCTAAACTTGGTAGAAAATCAAAGCCGTATATCTAAAAATTGTGTTCCAAGTTTGACATTAATATCTCAAAAATGTAAGATTTTGTTTGGGTGCAGTACCAGATTTTACTCATTAGATGCAAGCAAAACTCCACTGGTGCACATGGTGGTTGAATTTGTGATTTGATCTTAAAAAAAAAAAAAAACACCATCTGGTAAAAAACGGTAAAAAAATTAATTTTGAAGCCTTGCCAACAGAATGAAAGTCTATTAACAAAAATTGAATCATTTTACAGTTAAATGGGTTTCATGGGGAATTTTTGTCCTTAAGGTCCTGAGAGAACTGTTTTTGTACCTAGTGCAAAATATATTTATTAAAGGAAATGGGGATGAAATTGTAAAATTACAATAAAAATACACCCCTGTGCAAAAATGTATGCAGCTGGCAATGACTTTTGACATCAGACATCCAACTGTTTTGTAACTAGCTGTATCTTTTTTCATTAAATATTTTTCCTTAAGAAGAAATATGTTCTGAAACATTCAGTATGTTTATGTAGTATATCAGTCTCTTATTCCACAAGATCGACTGAATTATTATTATTATTATTATTATTATTATTTATTATTTTTTTTTTTTTTTTTTTCTATTATTTTTTCTAATATATTTTTCTATATATGAGCCCTTTAAACGCATTAAACTATTAAAAAAAAAGTGTTAGACTGTCATTAGCACTTGCATAAGTTTTAAAATGCATTGTTTCCTCTGAATGCATGTTGACATGGTTCCCTCTTTTCTTCAGTTTGCAGTTCTCATGTGGATCCTGACCTATGTTGGTGCCTTGTTCAATGGTCTTACTATTCTTATTTTGGGTAAGTCCATTTAGGACTGTAGTCCTAATAGTTTAAATTGATACATACTGATTTTTTGCAGGTAATTGTCAAAATCATAAGAATATGCTGTAACTTTTCAAAATGTCCATTATTTTTAATTTTTTTAGGTCTCATAGGTGCTTTCAGTTGGCCAGTGATCTATGAAAAGCATCAGGTATGTTTGCCGTGTCTGTTTGACTCAGATAGCTGAGCTGTCATGGTCGATTAAGTGTTTATTGGAGTCTTCAGTTTCATTAAACACTATAATAAAGCTATAATGTATACCTGAATGCTATAATTATTCTTTTTCCTCCTAATACAGGCACAAATTGACCATTACTATGGACTGGTGAACAAGCAAATCAAAGATGTTTTGGGAACGTAAGTCTGTTTACATGGTGAAATACGTGACTGGTGCTTTCTTTAATGAACCTGCTAAAATATTAGTGTTTTTTATGATCATTTTGTTGCATGGTTGGACACAATTGTAGACCGGATAGTGATGTTTCAGTATTATTGACATACTATTAGAGTTTTTATTAATATTTTGAGTTTTTATTAATATCTTGAGTGATTTTATGTATTTGTATGTGTTTATGCAGTGTTTTTTTTTTTTTTTTTTTTTTTTTTTTTAGTATTGAAATATTAAAATATAAATATACAAATATATAAAAAATATACAAATATTTAAGTATATTTATATAAATAAAAAGAAATGCTTTTAAGCATCAATTTTTTTTTTTTTTTTTTTTTTTTTTTATATGGGATGCATAATGCATGCTTTTCCTGTTCCTTATGGACTGTAGTCATATTCTTTTGTATGTTGTTAACAGGATCCAGGCCAAGATTCCCGGAGCGAAGCCAAAGACAGAGTGAAGAAAGTTAGCTAGTGTGTTATTTCTGTGCACGAGACGTGATGGTGGAACAAGCGAAGACGGACAGAATCGTGTTTGGTTTGGAAAAAGGCCTTAGACGATGCAATGTAAACTTTACCCCCCCTCCCCTCAGTGTTTGAAATGTTAGCATAACTGAGAATGAAACCTTTTTAAACCTCTTATCAGTTTCTCTCACAAGCAGAGTCATCACTGTCATTCACAGTAGATCTAGTTCTCAATGTTTGAAGTTAAACGCAGCTACGTAACACCATTACAGAATGTAGTCCGAGGAACTGATGTCGGCAAAGGCAGGAATCGATGAGGTTTTTCCGTTTACTATTTGCTCAGTGAAGCGTTCACCTTGTTTGAAGGCCATTTTGATTAATTTCAGTATGATAAAGGGAGTGAATTTTGGTTACGAAGTTCCTTCACAGCAAGTTGTTTGTTTTTAGCTAATTTTCCCTTTTTGTTTGTACTTTGCGTACTAGAACACAGTGGTGTTGTGGTGTAACTGTGTTAAAGTTGATGCAATTAAATTGTGTTAGAGGTGAAGAGGCTTCTAGTCTTCTGTAGCAGAGTTTAAGAGCAGTTTTATTTCGCACTCGTCTTCAAAGGGATCTGTTACGGTATATTGCACCCAACTACTCATTGTTTTTAGCCGTTTAGTGAAAAAGTTACAAAAAAAAAAAAAAAGCAAACTAGAACATATGCTGTGTTGGCCTATCACTTTCCTGTCATGTCAAAATCAACAACATGTTTGCAGAATTTGCCGTCTCCATCGTGGATCGAATACCTGAAACGGCACACGCTCTAAAAACTCGCAAACTTCAAGCACTGTTTCTTCATGCAGGTCATTTGTAAATGATAATTCAGTTTTGATGAAAATATACTGAAGACTGTCTGTGAAATGCATTGTGAAAAATAAGCCAATAAAATACCAATAAAGCTTGTAGACAAACAATTTGGGGTTTGTGCCTAATTTGAGACTTATAATTTAGTTTGTCACTTAGACTTTGGCGCCATCCAGTGGTGCTGTATGGAAGTGTGAAATTTGCTCTGATTTTGTCATGTTGAGTGTCTTATTCCTGACATTTTGATTGTTTTAAATCTAAGATGTACTGTAAATTACATTAACACTTGTACAGTCTCCATGGTATAAAACATTTACATTATGCAGTTTAATAATGAGACCTGGTGCTATTTAGGGGGACCAGAAGTTGTTTAAAAAGATATGCAAAAAATTACTTGGTGTATGAAATAAGTATGGTCCTAGGAACAAAAATCAGCATTTTTCTACCCTTATAATAGAATACAAGAATCAGGCTCTTTATATAAAATCCCAATAATTTGCTTACTTGTTTCCCCTTCTTAAACAAACGATCTTTGAAAAGACATGCTTTCAGAATGTGCATGATATATGTATATGTATATGTATATATATAAGTTAGACATTTTGGGCATGTCTAAATGTATTTGTATGTTTTAGATTTTTTTATTATTTAAATTTAAACATAAGAATTGCAAGGTTCTCTATCTCTTATTAACATTTATTTTTATTTGCATTTAATCAATGAAAAATATATAAATACCACAAATATAAATAATGTTTTTTTAAAATCTGGATTTATTTTAAAACCATGTATTACAATTTAATTTTTTTTTTTTTAAAAAATGTATTAATGAAATATCAAAGCTGAATTTTCAGCATCATTACTCCAGTCTTCAGTGTTACATGATCCTTCAGAAATAATTTCAATATGCTAATAATAATTCTTATTGTCAAGGTAGAAAATAATACAGTCATGCTGCTGTATTATTTTTCATTATTTTTTTTGATCATTAGAAAGTAAAACAATGTGTTTGAAAACTAAAATTATGAGTGTCTTTACTATTACTTTTGATCAGTTTAATATGTCAAAATGCTTATTAATATTTAAATTCTTATTAATAATTAATATGCTTAAAAAAAAAAATCTTATTGACCCCAAACTTTAAAGGTAGTATGTTTGTGTCCCATTTGTGACCCTGGACCACAAAACTAGTCTGAAAAGCTGAATAAATAAGCTTTCCATTGATGGAAATGGAAAGGTATGGTTTGTTAGGATATGACAATATTTGGCAGCTATTTGAAAATCTGGAATGTGAGGGTGCAAAAAAAAAAAAAAAAAAAAAAATATTGAGAAAATTACTGTTAAAGTTGTCCAAAGTTCTTAGCAATGCATATTACTAATTAAAAATTAAGTTTTATCTTTACTTAATATAAGAAAATAAGAAAAAAGAAAAATCTCGTACAATGATCCATACAATGTGTTTTTGGCTATTGCTACAAATATACCCATGCGAGTTAAGTTTTGTGGTCGAGGGTCACATTTGATGTGTTTGAAACAACCTTTTTGTTATGATTGTATGGTATGTTATGATTCTACAAAAGTGAACTAAAAATGTTTGATTTTATGTAATACTTAGAGTGATTTTTTTTTTTTTTACCAATTTCTACCTGTCCATGAAAACGGCAAGCTATAACCCCTGTGACAACCAGTTTAAGCACTGATAAACAGCAGAGGCCTACTTTCAGTAGTTCTTAACCTGCCTTAAACTCACTGAACTCTGATCAGTTTTCCACTGGCCTTCACGCCTCCATCACTTTTGTGTGCGTAAGAGAGAGAGAGTGATAAAGTATTGTCCGTGTTGTGCAGCGATTCATTTGAATGAAGATTAGGTCATCCTGTTGTGCTGGAAAGATCATTAGGGACAGGTGCGCGTGCAGCCAAACAGATTACTGGACTGCCTTTCTGAAATGAACTTTCTATTGATTGCTGGTTTTTTTTTTTAGGGAGCAGGAGAGGAGAGGTTAGCCTTGTTTTTCTCTCGTCTCGGCTGAGCACAGATGCTTCCGTGCTGGGAAGATAATTTGCTGCATGGAGGGCCGCTTTCCTCTCATTGGCACGCGCCTCATGCCTGCTCTTCATTCCATTCGCATTACGACTGCTATTTACTCAGGGATAAATTAGAAAGTTACATCAAATGAAAAATACCAGGGGGGCTAAAGGAGTACATTCATATGGCACTAATAAAAATGGGACATAATCTTGTATTCTGGCTTTTCCTGAGATGTTTTCATGACCTGAGGCAAGAAATAATAAGAAAAAAGAAGGAAATAAACCAAAAGAAAAACAAAAATAGGATGCAAGCAGTGTGCTGTCAAAGTTGATTTTGATAGAGAATTGTCAAAATGATGGCGAATAATTTTTCCATAGTGCTTTTCCAAATACGGGACCTTACGAACCCCTTGTATGTGCCCCTGTCAGAGCCAGTTAGCGTCTCTGCAAATATGATAAAACGAATACAGACAGGAGCCAACCCTCCAAAAAAACACGCAAACACACTCTCGCTGTTTATGACTGCAAAAAGATGCTGTTTTTACACAGCCACTGAAGATTTCCGAAGAGTCAAGCCACTAACCCGTAATTCCTGTAATAACAGTGTCTGCATAAATGTGTCCAAAACTACTAACTTGAAGCTACAAATTAAATGAATTTATGTCACAGGCTTCAGAAACCAGGACCCCTGGATTTTAACACTTGTTTTGGTCTTGGCTCACACTTGCAAAAAGGCTTCCTTCATGTAATAAGGGTGAGAACAGGCGACTTTAACATCACATTACTGCTCTGTGGATGCGGGCTTCAGACAGGCGCAGAGAGAGGAGTAGATTAAGGCTGTGCATTTGGAGCGGAAATTGGGTTCTTTTAATTTCCCAGTGACAAAGCTAAAAGATAATTGAAAATGATGCTAAGGTAATAGACATACACACACTTTTGTGTCGTTGAACCTCTGCTTTTAAGATAAAGGTATGTCATACTTGAGTGTTTTGTGTGTGCATTTTGAAATAGCATACTAGCATATTATTAGTAGGCTGATATATTAGATATACTATTCACAATGCAGGTTTTTTTTTCTTTTTTTTTTTGTATGCAAGAAATAAAGTGCTGCACTTATTTACTGCACTTATTTACATCCAAGCCATCATCTCTTTGAACTTTTACCATCTGGTTGGTGCTACAGAGCCCCAAACACCAGGACAACCAGGCACAACAACAGTTTTTTCCCCCAGGCAATCCACCTTATGAACAGTTAAATGTTCCCCCCATTGTGCAATAACTTTTTATTTATTAGTTACCACCCCCATCCTAGCACATCCCTGCATCTCTACCTCTTTCTATTTTATTTTATTTTAATTTATCATGTATAGCACAACTGTACACACCACTTATTTATTTATTTCCCAATTTATTTTTCTAATTTTTGTCTATTTATATTTACATATGTGCATTTTATTTTCATCTTATGTTTCTAAGTTTTGTCTATTTATATTTACATGTGTATTTTATTCTCATCTCATTTGTATTGTCTGTATGTTGTTGCTGTCTCTGTGTACTGGAAGCTGATGACACTAAAACAAATTCCTTGTATGAGCAAGCATACTTGGCAATAAAGCTCTTTCTGATTCTGATTCTGATTCAGTCAATTTAATTTTGTAGGCCAACCTGGAAGTTCACATCAACCTGGTTCCCTTTAGAAAAACCCATTAGGATTATTGCACAAAATAACCTCTGTGACCAACAAAAGTTTATGATTTTTACCCGTTTTGTTCATGATAATCTTCACAAATGAACACAACAACATACTTTCCAAGTATGGAACAGTAACTTTTTTGAAGCTTTGTTGAACTGAAAACAACCTTGAATGAGGAATCGATTCCCTTTGATGGGATCGATTCCCAACGCTTCGGAATTTAGGAATTGATTCTTTTTGGAATTGATTCCCAGCCCTTTTAGTCTTCAAAAATATTCTTGGAACGTTTAAGTTTCAATAGCGCGATTATCAACACTACTTCAGTAGAGTTTTAAGTACTTTGCTCGAGTAATGCATCTTTTGACTTTTTCCTCTCTATTATTTTGAAAGGGAAATTAATACTTTTACACTCCGATTAATTCTAACAAAAGCTTGCGTAACATTTACTGCTGCAAACAACAGGGAATGTAAAATTGCTAATGAATCAGTTGATGAATCTTTGGATACATTCGATTCTTTCGAATCTGTCAAACTGGTTTGCAAAGAATCTGAACTGTTCATTTTAAGAACCACGAATGTGAATTTCGGAAGACAAGCACACTGAGCAATCCGTGGATCTCTATTAGGCAATCTGAAGATGTTGTTCGTGTAAGTTTGACTTTATCTGAAACTCTGAATTAATTCAATAAGATTTGCTTAATTAATTATGTATGTTGAGAAGTACAGATGAAGTTCTGTGCGATAAGATTTGTTTATGCGACTTGCATTCTTTCTTGCTTTCTACTTACTATTTTTTTTTTCTAAACCATGAATGGACAAAAAGTACAAATAAAATAAGGAATTCAACATAAGGTTACACAGTTGCTAAGGCTTCCTGCCTTTTTTTTCTTGTTGTGTTGTTGCTAGGGTGTTCTGGCTGATTTTAAGGTCTTTGGTTTATAGTTCCTTTTGTTTAATTTGAAATGTATCAGCGTCAAAGAGCTACAGTGGTAGGACTAACATAGACTACAACACCCTGTTGCCAGTGGTAGCCTAAATATTTGACTATATATAACTGACTTGTGGTTTTGATACTGTAGTGTTTTTTACATGAAAAATATTGCAACTTGGGTCGATTTCCATAAAGGTATCTTTACGATGATTGGACATTTTATACAACCCTGGCTGGTTATACGTGCACAGTATTCAGTAGGCTAAGCATTGAGCTTTCTAAACATAGGCTGTGTTTATACCTGTATGTGCATGCAGTACATGTCTGTCTTTACATCCAGGGCTGTAATCTTATTCTCGCTAACCCTTCACAGATGCTGTTTGGATGTGTGGCAGAGCCTCATATGCAGCAGTTAATATTACCCCATGTACCTCTGCCCCCCGGGTGTTAAAAACCCTGTGATTCCAAACACCCACACTGACAGACATCAAGGCTTTTCTGTCACCAGTGCACTAGAATAAATACAAGTTGTATAGTTATATAAAAGTTATATATTCAAATTTTATTATTTGAATGTAATTTGAAATGTTAATTGTAATATAGCATTATTTTTTCTGATCAAATATTTAAAATTGTACAGAAATGTAATTTAAATATCATGTTATCAAAATATATTAGTTTCTTTGAATGCTCCCTATGTATAGTGTCTCCATCAGTATGCAGTGAGGCTATGATTAGTACAATTAAGGAAGCATTAAAAGAACATTTAACTTGAGAATTTTGTGATAAAAAAAATGTCTCTCCAGCAGGTGGCAACGTAGGCTGTCTGAATGGCAGTTGGCATGACTCCCTCAGGATTGGACCTCAGGTGAAAACAGCTCACCGGGCTAAAGAGAGCGTGTCTGCTTCATCGCTCTGGTCCACCCTGTCATTTCAGATCTGTGCAGTGGTGAGAGGACAGACAAAAGGAAAAGAGAAATACAGTCTGGTACTCTGACGGATGAGTGTGTTATCTGTAGTGATTTACTCGTATTTGAACTGAGAATGGAGATGGCGGAAATAGAAAGGATTTAGTTGAACTGTGAATCACATAGAAAAAATTACCATGGTGAACATTTTTCCATGAAACACTGCTGCTAATACATTTATTGCTACAGTTGAACAGTTCACATCTTCTTTCCATTACCTCAGTGAAATGAGCCTGTATTTTTGTTAACACATGCTCACCTTTATATCATGATTACACAGTGCTGACATTTTACTTCTTAAACTTTTACTTTACGACAAATTTCACCAGCATGTGTGATGTTTGCTTGCGTCTCACTAAATAGCCAATCCCCACAGTGTCCAAGTCATTTTCTCATTTATTAAAAATAGACATCATGTTTTTCCCCTTTCCGTTCTGTCTTTTTTTGTTAGCCTCTCCTTCCTTGGGAAATTAAAATGTGGATCAAAGGTCGGCTCTGTAATCCAGGGGAGACTTGTAGGAAGTGTCACTTGGCAGGAGTTAATTAGGAGACCACCTCTGGGGTACAGTTACTAATACCACCCTGTACTGTAATAACAGGCAGGAAATTCATTTGTACTCTCTTCCTGTCACAGATTCCCAACAAGAGAGAAAGAGCTGTCTTTGACCATCTCAGCGGTGGCATGAGGGTTAAATTTACTGTTAAATAGCATTTCAAAGGTTGCCTGTAAATATCCAGAAATGACAAAGGTTTGTTTGATTTTGCTAACAAGGATTTTGAGATGGCAGATGGTACTTTATGTCAAGTTCTTTTTGAGAGAGAGTGAGTGTGTGCAAACAGGCTAAAAAGCATGAATGGAGACTGACTTGAACAATCTGGAGTAGGGATGTCACTAATGATTATTTTGGTAACTGAGTAATCTGTCAATTATTCTGACGATTAATCGAGTAATTATAATACTTTTTTTGAGGTTAAAATAAATAACAATGTATCTTAGCCTTTAAAAATACTTAAAATACAAATGAGGCAATGAATTGGTTCAAATAAATGAAAATACATAAAGCATTATAAACAATAGAACTAACATACATTATGCATTATATTAAAGGCCTGAAGAGGGTGGCAACTGACTGACAATTTTACACTTTGCAACGTGATCTATTCCTTGTTTAATATTGACTAAACAACATTTAATTCAAAAGTCCCCTTTATCTTTAATATTAGGCCATTTTTTAATGACAGAAATGCTCCAGCTACTGTAATTTCTTGAATATGTGGACATCAAAATGTAAACTCAAAGTGAGGGTTTGCGCTTTTATTTTGAACTCCAGATGAACAGTTAGCATATTTAGAAAGACAGTGATGTATTCTCCTGTGTTGGCGTAGGGTTATAAATGATTTACCTTTCAAATCTGATAAAATGGCACACGTGTCTCGTTCGTGGAATGTACCACTTCTGGTATTTTGATAGTTAATTGACAAGGGCAAAATGCAATTGAGGATTTTTTTATAATCAAGTAATCAAAATGTATCGAGCAGTTTTTACAGACGTAATCTGGAGTTTAAACTCAATTATCCTGTTGGAAAACAATAGAAGAGGTCATTGATTAGTCAACATGAAATCAAAATTGGCACTATTTACTTAATACACATGCATCTATCTTGAAGAATAGATGTTTCTGAATGTAGCAAAAGGTGCATTTCAAATTAAAAAAATATATATATATATATATTTTTGCCAGTATGAATGAGTCAAAAGCACTGCAAAACAAGAACTCTCTACTTTGTAACGTAATGAAATGTCTCTCTGTCCATAGGGAAATATCTTATTCATCTAGATTTTACAGTTCTAAGACACACAGGTAAATTAAAAAGAATATTCCGGGTTAGTACAAGCTAAGCTGAATCAACAGTACTTGTGGCCTAATGTTGATTACTGAGAATAAATTAAATATGTTTCTTATTTATTAAAAAAAAAAAAGCAAACTTATAAGCTGCAGTGAGACAGTTAAAATATACCGTTAAATGTATGGTCAGGTGTAGTTGCTCGAAATTTACTATCAAAAATGACATGTTGACAATGTTTCAGGTGTTATGGGATGTCATGTTGGTGCCCTGTATATTTTACAACTCATAACAAACTTACAGGTGACAATGTTAATAATGTAGTGCCTGCTTTTTACCTTAAAATGTACTGATAACCTGACAACATTTTCAATATACATACATTATATAAACAACTGTATACTGTATGTGACGTATTGCGGATTGACTTTTCATCCAAAATTTTCAACAACAATTATAGCATGATAGTTTTTACCCACAAAAACCATGAATGTGATAGTATTTTACAGTAAAATGACATGTGGTGTTAAACCATTAAAAAAATTCACTGTATATAGTAAGGTAACTTACAGTTAACCAATAACAGGTTCTTACTGTAGCATTTGTACAGTTGCCATGACAGTTTTTCATTTCCATGAAAATGCAACACCGTATAAAATGACTGCAAAAATGACAAGCAACTTTACATCAAATAATACACAAGTATTTTGGCACACAAATTTATGAGCTAAATATATATGTTGTCATGTGACCCCCCCCCCCCTTTTTTTTAAGAAAATGAAGGAGTCAAATAAAGTCTCATTTCTCTCTGAGATCTACAGCAAGACTACTCTCTGTATTTAACCTTATGTGTGTGGTTGTTTATAGGTCACAGTATACTGTCCTTTCAGGGCTGTCCATTAGTTAGAACTGCCTGCCTGTCTATGTGCATGAATGTGTGTGTGTGTATGAGTTTTCGTTGATCCCTTATATGTGTGTTTATGTGGTCTGAATGCATTCCCATCACAGGCTCTGAGAGGGTCTGGTGTATGACACATTTCTCATCTGCTCCTGCTTGTCTGCCTGCCTCCACTGCAGTCCAGGGAGTGACCGGCTCTTTGGTAAATAAGCAACCCTCGTCTGCGTGACCTTTCTGAGTCCATCCAGTGTGGAGCAAGGAGAACAGAGCGGATAAATGGAGAGAGACAGAGTCAAGCCAGCACTACGGTGACACTGCTAAGAGGACAGGACAGAGGGGACACTGGCACAACAATGGAGAGAAAGAGAGAGGGAGAGAGACTGAGCGCGCTCAGAACAAGAAAGAGGGAAAGGGAGGGTCTCTCTCATAATATCTCCCTCCCTCGCTGTGTCTAGTCCATCTGAAATACGATACTAATTACATTTATTGCCTCCACAAACTCCATCTGAAATTACAGAGCAGGGAAAGGGGAGGGAGGGTGACGGAGGAAGATCACGGAAGAAGAGAGTGAAGGAGGAAGAAAGGTCAACGGGACCGGGTCTAAAATAGAAGGCGAAGCTTCCATTAAAAAGGCATAAAACAAAATCCATACTTCTAAAACCCTGAAATTAAAACGCAGTGACTCCTGTCAAAACAAGGTCAACACACGTCTTTTGAGAAATAGACTAACCCATTCAAGGTCGTGCCTTTCTTTTATTTTTTCTCTCGCAAATGCTTTTGAACATTTGTTCCTCTCTTCTGGTTCAGTTAAAAGATGATTCATATGCTTTTCCTGCAAGGAGGAGAAAAGGAGAAAATATATCAAATGCCTGAGAAAAGTAAGAAGACATAAAGTCCAAAAGTGTAAACTTTTGTTTGGTCAAGCTTTTGTTAGCAGATAAAGGCTGGAATGAAACTCAGAATAAATAGTGAATCTTGTCTCGCCTCATCACTTCTCTTTGGTTCTGTTCTCTTCCTCCTTAGTCTTCTAGCCTTGTCCTATCCCTTTGTTTCATTTAAGCTACTTTCTTTCAGTCTTTTATTTTTCTACTCTTATATTGTCCTTCTTCTCATCTCTTCTTTTCTTGATTTCCCTTAATTTTTTTCTTCCTCTGCATCTTCTCGTCTTGTCTCATCCTTTGTCTCATTACGTCCCTCCCTTTTTGTCCCTTATCACCCCTTCTCTTTGAAATGTTACCTTCACTTTCTTTTTATCATTTCTTTTTCTCTGTCTTCTCTTGTTGTCTTGTCCCATCCCTGTCCTCGTTTATTCTTTTCCCTATCTTGTCTCTTCTGATCTTCCATTTCATATTATCCCTGCCATCATCTTTCTCTGCATCTTTTCATCTTGTCTCGTCCATCTTTTTTCACTTCCCATTTCCTCTTCATCTGGTTGTTTCTACTCTTTGAAATTTCACCTTCCCTTTGTTGTCTTTTCTCTTTGATTCCCTTTTTCTCTCTGTGTCTGTGTCTTCTCATCTTGTCTTGTCCTTTCCTCTCATTTCATCAAGATATCTTCCTTTCTTCTCTGCTTCTTGTCATCCCTTCTCTTCAACATTTTCCTTTCCTCATCTTGTTTCTCTTTATCCCTTCTTCTGTCTTACCTGCCATTTCTTCACCTTTTGTCTCATCTTTACCCTTTTCTCTTCCTCATCAAGTTTTGTTGATGCTCGTCTGGTTCTCACCACTTCTTCTTCTCGTTCTCATCCTCTGATCTTACTTTTGTATCGTCCCTTCCATCATCTGTTCCTCTGCATCAGCTCTTCTTGTCTTGTCCTTTCATCTCATTTTGTCTCCTCTTTTCTTCTCTTTCTCCTGTTGTCCCTTCTCTTCAGCATTTCCCTTCCTCATCTCATCTCATCTCATCTCTTCTCATCTCATCTCATCTCATCTCATCTCATCTCATCTCATCTCTTCTCATCTCATCTCATCTCATCATCTTCTGATCTTACCTTTCTCTTGTCTCTTCCATCATCTTTTTATCTGCATCTGCTCTTCCTGTCTTATCTCATTTCATCTCCTCTGTAACCTTTCTTCTCTCTCTTGTCGTCCCTTCTCTTCAACATTTCCTCATCTCATCTAATCTCATCTCTGTCCCTTCTTCTTTGTCTCATCTCATTCCTTCACCTTTTGTCTCATCCTTACCCTTTCTCTTCCTCAAGTTTTGTTGATGCTCTTTCTGTTCCTCATCTTTTATTTTTCTTCTTCTCGTCTTGTGATCTTACCTTTGTATCCCTTCCATCATCTGTTCCTCTGCTCTTCCTGTCTTTTCCTTTCATTCCATTTAGTCTCTTCTCTTTCTTCCTTCTCTCTCTTGTTATCCCTTCTCTTCAACAATTTCCATTCCTCATCTCATATCATCTTTTGCTCTCATCTTCTGACCCTACATTTCCATCGTCCCTTCCATCATCTCTTCCTCTGCATCTGCTCTTCCTGTCTTGTCTTTTCATCTCATCTCATTTCATCTCTTCTCTACCCTTTCTTCTCTCTCTTGTCGTCCCCTCTCTTCAACATTTCCTCATCTCATCTCATCTTATCTCATCTTGTTTCATCTCTCTTTATTCCTTCTTGTTTTATTTCATCCTGTTCCTTCACCCTTAACCCTTTCCTATTCTTCATCAAGTTTTGTTGATGCTCGTCTGGTTCTCATCCCTTCTTCTTCTCAGTCTCGTCTTCTGATCTTACTTTTGTATCGTCCCTTCCATCATCTGTTCCTCTGCATCTGCTCTCCCTGTATTGTCCTTTCATCTAATTTTGTGTCCTCTTCTCTTTGTCTTGTTGTCCCTTCTCTTTAACATTTTCCACTCCTCATCTAATCTCACCTCAACTCATTTTTTGTTCTCATCTTCTGATCTTACCTTTGTCTCGTCCCTTCCATCATCTCTTCATCTGCTCTTCCTGTCTTGTCATTTTATCTGATTTAATCTCTAACATTTCTTCTCTCCTTTGTCGTCCCTTCTCTTCAACATTTCCTCGTCTCATCTCATCTCTCTTTGTCCCTTCTTCTTTTTTTCTTCATCCCATTCCTTCATCTTTTGTCTCATCTTTACCCTTTCTCTTCCTCATCAAGTTTTGTTGATGCTCTTTCCATCTACCTTTCTATCATCCCTTCAATCATCTGTTCCTCTGCTCTTCCTGTCTTGTCCTTTCATTTTATTTTGTCTCTTCTCTTCCTTTTTTCTCTCTTGTTGTCCTTTCTCTTCAACATTTTCCCTTCCTCATCTCATCTTATCTCATTTTTGTTCTCATCTTCTGACCTTACCTTTCTTCCATCATCTCTTCACCTGTATCTTCTCTTCCTGTCTTGTTTTTTCATCTCATTTCATCTCTTCACCCTTTCTCCTCTCTCTTGTCATCCCTTCTTTTCAGCATTTCCTTATCTCATCTTGTCTTGTGATCTTACCTTTGTATCGTCCTTCCATCATCTGTTCCTCTGCATCTTCTTTTCCTGACTTGTCCTTTCATCTAATTTAGTCTCGTCCTTGCTCATCTGTTCTCTTGGCTTCTCTCCTTCTCCTCCTTTGTCTTCTCTTCTTGTCCATTTTTTGTTCTCATTTTGTTTAGTCTTTTGTCTTTCTCTTCCTCATCTTTGTCTATGCTCGTCTCTTCCTAAACTCGTCTTTTTTTTCCAATCCATTCTCTCTTCCACTAGAAAACTCTTATCTGCCTTTTAAATATATAACTCGCTAGGAAATTACGCCTTCATTTTATGGACTTTGAAATATGACTTCACAGAAGATTAACCGAGCTTGATTTACACAGATACAGCGAGCGTGATTATTCATATGACTTTATTTGGTGTGAGGCCTAACCTTTTGGGATCGCCTGTTGAAGGTCGCTTTTGATCAAATTACCGTGGACCCTCACTGAGAGTGTGTGTGTGTGAGTGTGCTCGTGTTAAATAAAAAGCACTGTCCCTCATGTGGCCGGCATACCAAGCAGCGTGCGTGTCATGTTAAGATGCATCCTGCATCTCTCCAACCTCCCCTAATGACCTAGCTTCTCTCTCCTCCTCTCCTGTTGCACCAGAAGGATGATTAACTGAGTGTGTGTGCGCACCCTCTTAGTGCAAACGAGCAAAGTCATGAGAAGCCTAGTTTGATTGAAGGATTTTTGTATAAAATGTGCAAGATGAGGCCTTGAGCCATGGTACCTTGCCCTAAATGTCCCATATGAGCAAAAAAACCCTTCGCAGAACTTCAAAAACGAAGCGATCTTGTAACTTTGGTTAGGTTACTTCAGTAAAACATGCCTGAGGCCTTTCGTGTTGGGTTCCTGCTTGCTTTTATGTGAAGTGATACATTTATTTAGCCTCATGGCATTTCAGCGCTACCTATTCTGTCAAGAGGGAAAGGACCCATTAACATAACATCTGTCTCAGACTTTGAGTTTTTAAGAGCCTCTTCTGCTCTGAAATTCTTACAGGCTCTGTTTGGAATGGAATATAGCGTACTGCTTACAGAATAATGCATAGTGTGCTACTGTTGTTTACTAATAGTAGGTGCAATAGAATGTAGTACGCTACTATAAGCATTTCAGATCATTTGAATGCAATTTTGCAAGCAAATGCAAATTCATTTGAATATAATTTTTCTCATGTTTTTCCCTTAGGGGCTCTGCACTTGACATGCCATATTTGTGAGCATTAATACAATTTGAAAGCTGCTGCAGAGAGGAACATCAATGAATAACAACCTAAATTTTCCCCTCTTCCTCACAGAGCATCTCATGACCTCGAAGGACTTGGAATACAGCATGTGAGTTGTGCAGACTACTTCTGAAGTGCTTTTTTTTTTTTTCAAGAGCTTGACTGACCTGGTCCCCATTCATTTTCACTGAACCGTCAGGACATTCTACAACACATTTCCTTTGTCGTATGTGTTTGGTATGACGAGGGTGAATAAATTATGACAAAATAAAAAATGGGTAAACCACCACTTTAAAGGAGAACTCCACTTCCAGAACAACAATTCACAAATAATTTACTCGCCCCTTGTCATCCAAGATGTTCATGTCTTTCTGTCTTCAGTCGTGAAGGAATTATGGTTTTTGAGGAAAGCATTTCAGGATTTTTCTCCATATAATGGACTTCATTGGTGCCCCGATTTTGAACTTTCAAAATGTAGTTTCAAAGGGCTCTAAATGATCCCAGCCGAGGAAGAAGGGTCTTATCTAGCGAAACAATCTGTCATTTTTTTGTGGAAAATTAAAAGTAGTAGTGATGGGAAGTTCAGATCATTTTACTGACTCGGACCTTTAAGTCTCATTTAGCAAAATGAACAAATCTTTTTTCGAGTCATTTCATTCATTTTAGCAAAATATATTTAAAATGTTACGTGTTACCTAACACATCTATTGCTTACACAAACGTTGATCACACTACAAACAAGACAAAACTATGATGCTATAAGAAACAGAAAAGATTAATTCATTGTTTACCTGGGTCTTTAGTCTATGATTAGCTCACCTCACCTCTTATCTGACAAGTTTTCAGGTTTGAGTCGTTCGTTCATCACATGACAGCCCCATAAGATGAACGAATGACTTGAAAAACCCGAGGACTCGAAACAGGTGAACTAATTCCAGTACAGAACCTAATAGGATGTTGCGCATGCACGACTGAACGAATCACTCCCCGAGATGACTCGTTCTTCCAGAGTCACATTACAGCTTTGTTCAAAATGAAAGAATTGTTCAAGAATGACCCATTACTAATTCATAGCATCGTGAACGTGCTTCCCAGAGCCTGTGCTACACAAGCTTATTTGCTTAAAAAGTATACAAATTTTTATTTTTCAAAAAAACATAAGACCCTTTTTCCTCAGCTAGGATCGTTTAGAGCCCTTTGAAGCTGCATTTAAACTACATTTTGGAAGTTCAAAATCAGGGCACCAACGAAGTCCATTATATGGAGAAAAAAAATGAAATACTTTCCTCAAAAACCATAATTTCTTTACTACTGAAGACAGAAAGACATGAACATCTTGGATGACAAGGGGGTGAGTAAATTATTTGTAAATTGTTGTTCTGGAAGTATTATTGTTTTTACTGTATTTTTGAAAAAATTTATACAGCCTTTGTGAGCAGAGAAAACATTATGATGCCAAACTTTTGAGTGGTGGAATTTGATCCAGTTTTGTGTAAAAGTGTCTTGCCTTGTCCACAGTGTTTTAAAATGAAAACGGCGTTTTCAAATGTGTCTTCATTAATGCAGACGAAGCCTTAGGCCCTCTCCACACAAACACGGCTACAGAAAAAGCTGCGGTTTGGCCATTCGTCCACATGCAAACGCAGTATCAGGTCCTTGAAACTGAACCTTTTTCAAAACGCCTGCCAGGGTGAAGCTTTTAGAAACTCTGTTTTCAGTGTTGTCATCAGGGTTGCCAGGTTTTCACAACAAAACCCACCCAATTGCTACTTAAAACTAGCGCAATCGTGCTGTTATTGGTGTCATGTCCACTTTGACCCATGGACATGAGAAACAACCTGCGACAACAGTGTTAAAGTAGCCCAATTGCGTGGGACTACCACAAACTTGGCAACACTTGTGGTCATGTAGCTGGAAAACTGGAGATTTTGGCTTGTGACATCAGAGTGCACACTTTTTCCAGGCTTCTGATTGGCCAACATGGCTTTATGGCTAGGGTTATATCGCCACCTGTTAATTCGGCATGCTCTTGACAGTGCTTCATAACGTGTTTTTGTGTTTTCATATGGAGGAGTTGTATTTTTAAATACCTGTGTATTTGTGGAATCACCGATTTCATTGGAAATGGAAGATGGAGTGCATTGCATTGTAGGATTCTGTAGTATTCTGTGCAGTGCTTATATTTTGTGTAGGCACACACATACTGTTCACAGTATACATACTGCAAACCTTACTAAAATAGTTGGTAAGTAGATATTATGTGTTTGGAGTGTTCTTGTTTTGTTGCATCTCAATGTGTAGTATGTTTTAGCATCAGCATCTCCAGAAACAGTTTATCTTTGTTTGAGGGCTCTCCTATTGCTCGTGACAGGTGTGCGTGTGTGTGTGAGTGTGTTTGAACACCCTAACTCATTCTTTCACAGGTACGGCTCATTACTGTCTGCGTGTGCAGAGCTTGATGTATCAGCTGAAGAAGCGTGCGAAGAGTTATGAGCTCGAACTCCATCTCCTCTCCTCCTCTTGGCTGTCTTTATCACCCATCACTACCGTAACACCCACAGAGTGTGTTTGTGTGTGTCTGTGTTTGTGGGCATATGTGTGTGTGCATTTCAAGCCACACCTGACAAGTGGGCCATCCGGTCCCCTGGGTGTGCGGCACGCCTGTCACCGAGCCTGTATGCTTTTTCTTTATCGTCTATGACCTTCAGAAGGTCACAGCTGCCGGGCAGACGGCGTCTCACGCCAAACCCTCCCTCGTGCCCTTTGCGTTCACCTGACCGGTGGTGATCTGTTCTGTTCAGTCTTTAGATAATCAATACAAATGAACTGAACACAAGGCATTCATAAACATAAGCCTGAGCTACAAAACCAGAGCTCATCTATAATGATTGTGTGTGTGTGTGACAGTGACCTCTGGGTTCTTGTCCTTTGGGGTCTGATTGAAAGCAAAGCAATCAACAGACCCCTCTGGCCTCATCTAATATTTTGTTATGTTGTCAGTACGGGACAGTGTTAAAAAGTCAACCCTGTTGGCATTTTGTACAATGCTGATCATTGAAAACTTGATATTTGTAGGAATATCAGCATTAAATTAAAAAAACTCCTGTAGTGGCATGACCTTTAGCATAAGGTTTGTAATGTCAAATTAAACTGTACAATTTTCAATCTAAGTGGGCACGGGCATTTGTAAATTTTATGGGTCTGGCTTCTGATCTTATCCATGTCCAGCTATTTTTAGCTGTACAAAACAGCTTGTTTTGCTGCTTGTTATTGCAAATGGGTGTGTATTACCATATTATTTTAATGTATTATCTTAATTATGAACACACTGGTTTGTAGTGCAAACCGTTTTACCATTTACTGCACATTGTCATTCATCTCGTTGTTTTCCTATAGCGGCTAATGAACCAGAAGTCTCACCCATAGGCTTACTTCTGCATTGAAGAAAAAGGTGGATATAGATTGCACAATGCAATTTATTAACTCTTACAGACATTCTTTGTCTAAAGGCTGCATGTTTTTAGGAAGAAAAATCACATATTTTATTTTCATAAAAATATGAAAAATTTTATTTTTATAAATTTTTATTTTTATAAAAATATAAAAAATATAAAAAATATAAAAAAATATAAAAAATAAGAAATATCACTAATATGTACTAATAAACTAATATTTTGCTGTAAAATAAATATTTAAGAAAAAAATATATATATATGATATATTTATAACAAATTTGTAAAATAATAATTATAGCAATAACTTTTATTTCACAGTATAACGTAACTGTAAAATGAATTTCTTTTTTTTTTTAAAACATTAAGCCATTAAGCTTTTATTTTACTATAAAACTGCAGTGAACACAGTGTTGTGTTTTATTGAATTGCAGCTTTTGCAATATGATTCGTCTGATGAAATAAATCATATAGGTCTAGACATTTATTTTGAAAATAATTTAAAAATTAATTATTTAATTTAAAAAGAAAATTACATTTTCTAAATGCAAAAGGTATGTTTCATGCAATAACCCCTCAAATTATATATATAGTATATATATATATATATATATATACTACAGTTATTACATTGCATGAAACCAGAGGCCACGTTAACCGAAAATTGAGAGTGACCTCTGAGAGTGATCCATTGTAAAACTGTGGCCGTAATTCCCACCCCTGTCCAGTTGGTGGCGAGTGCGCTCCAGTGTAGCGGCAGAGCACTGAATCCAGAACAAAAAGGAAACTGTCACGAATGTTTTCCTTTGCCTTTGATTATGCACAGACCAGCTACATGACCAACGTTCAAAACGGTATTTATTGCTTGAATTTCCTAATGAAATGGACAGAATTTGAAAAGACTTTGTTCATAAAAGTAACACAATACCTAGCCTATTTATTTATTGCTTGAATTTATCAACTAAAACAGCATGAAATGGACAGAATTTGAAAAAATCTGAGTCTTTGTTTTATATCAAAAGTAACACAATACCTAGCCTATTGCTATTTATTGGAAAGACGGTTCATTTATCAACTGAAAACAGCATAGACCAAAAGACCGACTGTGATTTAAGAATCAATATTGGTTCATTAAAATGAGAATATATTAAAAAAAAAAAAAAAAAAAAAAAAAAAAATATATATATATATATATATATATATATATATATATATATATATATATTACAATACAATACCATTTTTTTTTACGACAGTTTATGCAGTCGTCCTGTAGGTTCATGATTAAAAATGTGAACAAAAATAAAATCAACTGAATGTGTTATTCTAATTAACATATTCTAAAATTAAAAATGACTGGTAATAATAGATTATGAATTTTTACGACCCTGTCTGTGAAAATGAGGGACAATGTTAAAGTCTAGCGTCTAAAGTGTAAAGTTAAGATGTAAAACCAGCTAAAAGCCATCTCATTAAAAAATGAGATGATACTGATTGAATGCTCCTGACACATATTATACGTCCATCAAATACTTTTACTTCAGACTCGCTAAATTCCAGCCTCAGCCCAATCAGAAGTACCAGTACTTACATAGAAACCTATATGAAGTAGCCAGAAAGAAATGCTCATTTTAAAGAAATATGTCAGATGGATTTAGAGGCTTTTGCATCTGATCTCTTCATATATACATACACACACATATATATATATATATATATATATATATACATGCACACAGTTAATTATAGCATAGCAAGAAACAACAACAAACGTTAAAATAAATATATACATACACTTTAAAAGCAAACCTAAATTAGTACATATTGTATAATTTTTGAGAACATTTTTTTTCTCCATCAGTACAAATTCTCACTTCTGACTTATAAGTCTATTACTATTTTAGTCATTGTTCTTAGTTTTTAGTTTGTTGTTAGATTGCTTAGCACTAAATATTTTATGTCAGTTACTGTTATTGTTTTGGTGTACAGTAATAAACCATCAACTATTATATTTTTCTTTTCTCTGGACTCTGTTGTTTTGCATTCTGCTGTTCAATGTGACAGTACGCATGCATGTTTTGCGATTGTCTGCTTCATTGCTTCTCAGCGTATTTCTGGCCTTCGCTAATTTACTCAGTCTCCTCCTTGTCTCTATGCGTCTTTCTTTCTATAATCCTTTCTTCTATCTATCCAGCTGCTGAAACCACCTGTCTCATTATATCTGTGACACCCTGTCTTTTATTTTTCACTTATATTAATTTACATCCAGTCCCTTGGGTACCATAAGCGCCCAGTTTCTCCAGTCTCTCTCTCTCTCTCTATGATTGCATGTTGAATGTGTACAATCGTCATTTCGGTTTGGGATGTAATAGGCTGTGTTAAACACTCATAATCGCTCTCACTTACGAGGCACTGAAGCGTCTCTGAAAAGGGTCGCGCTCGGATCTCTACCTCTCAAGACCACACACACACACACACATACATACAGAGGCCGTGCCACACACACATTTTGTCAGAATTCACTGAAGTGTACGTTATACACTGTAGGCTGCAGTGGGCCTTGGGTATTGCTTTAGCAACCTGTCAGTGCTGATTTATTGAGACGGGAACGCACAGCTGGAAGTCACGATTGCTTGGGTGCAAAACAGAAATTAGATCAGGGGTCCATACAAACCTCTACAAGACAGCTGTCGGATACATCATGAGCATGTGTTCTTTACATGTTCACCTGTTTGAGCATAATAAAGTCATTAAAATATTAAAAGTACATGCAGGGGTTGACATGGTATGTGTGTTTTGTTCATCTTGGAACAGTCTATGTAATTTCTTTCTGAACAACATATTTCTTACCAAATAATCTGAGCTATCTGTTTGACCAGTAAGAAACAGGGTAGTGTTTGGGGAAAATATTTAAAAAGGTTTGTATTTTGCAATTGCAAAATGGTGATTAACTTAAGCATTTTGTCTTCTGCTTTTTAACCCTGGAAGAAGCTCTTAACCTACTCTCAAACAATGCTCAGATTTGCCAAGATACTAGTTTCTGTAATCAAAAGACACTAAAAGTTCTCCAAAATCTAATTATCTGCATTTTACTATCCATATTGATTTCACAGATGTATGTAAACAGTGTCGGGTTTTATTTCTTCTAATACATTTTAGTGGAAACATTTGAGACAAAATTGAGCATATAAACTGTCTTCTATCACTCATGACCACTGGGTGGCACTGTTGCTCTTTAAAAGTCCCACTTCCCGAGCTCACACCACTGGACCATGAAGTCTCCCCATATTATCACTAGTTGTCTCTTATCTACTCTGGATCCCTCCTATTGTACTACTTTAAGATAAAGGCGGCGTGTGTCGGACAGCTATCATTCTCTAGCATCTCTCAGATACGCTCAGGGTTTGACAGCGTGAAGGCTGTTAGCACGGAGAGAGAGAGAGAGAGAAAGAAAAACAAGGAAGAGGAGGAAAGATTAACAGATGGCTCCATAACCGAGCTGTAATTGACCGGTGGCAACAAACCACCGCGGCTCTCCTTCTTTTCTCGGCAGGTAGCCTCTCGTTCACACTCCAGCCACCTCTGTTACTCTGTGCACTGATATGTTGACGTGGAGTTGTGCCAAAAAATGCGTCAGTCTGTGATGACCTCTTCTCACCGCTTAGTCATGACAGAGATATAGACTGAAACATGCTGATTATATCTGTGCCCATTTTGACAGTTACAAAGAAATATTTGCCTTTCGTTATCTTTGTTGTGTCTCTTTTGTGTATTTTGTTAGTAGATGCATGAGTGGGTGTTATAGACACTTTCCAAGGATTTGGTTTCATCACGTTTTTTAAAGCACTAGAGACACAATTCCCATGTTGTGAGGGATATTTATCTCACAATATCTTTTGGATAAACCATTGTCTATCATTAAGTTAACTAAGTAGCTAGTTTTAACTATCGTTTCCAACTAGAAACAGAAAGCTGTTCATTTGCATGACAGGAGCGTTTTGGGGGCCTGAAAACAAAAACATTTGAACAATTATTAAAGTTCAGGTTTTTGAAAACAGTACTGTCATTGTTTGTGTAAACTACAAAAGTGTGAAATGGTGATGTCATGCATATGTGTATTACACATAGACTGTAAAAAATATGGACGTAGTGTCCGTGACGTCACCTGTAGGTTTCTGAAGAGCATTTTTGAAGCTCTTAGTGGGCGGGAGTCGGCCATTGCCATCTTGGAATCGCGTCACTGCACGTCACTCCCGGATAATCGAAAATAGGCAAAGAGGCGGGACGTGGTTAGAGCTGGTTGCTGAAACCACGCCTGCCTAGCGCGACGGTGGTGACAGCAGCGGCAATCCACCTGTCACTCAAGTGGCCACGCCCTAAATTATGCAGAACTTTAAGGCTTAAGATAATTTAAACGGATGAGTTATAAAAAAATTCACCCCCCTCACAGTTGACATGAAGGGCAAAATTAGCTATATAGACCAAAACCAGTTTTTGTACCAAGCTGTAAACATATTTTTTTCTGCTGTAAATTTGGGCATTTTAACTTGGGGAGTCTATGGGATTGACTCCCTTTTGGAGCCAGTCTCTAGCGGCCAGTCAATGAATTGCAGTTTCTTCCGTGTTAGTTTCAATAGAGAGAGCGGGAGGTTGCCGCTTGGTATTATGCTTTAAATCTATAGGTATGCACGTAACGTCACCGTCAGCTGGAGTGAGTGCGGCTCCGCCCACTGAGTGGCAAAAAGACTGAGTGACAGCACTGATTTCAGCATGAATGCTACGACAGAAGACACAAAACACCTCTAAAACCAGAATGAGCTTTGTATTTTGACAAGAAACAGTATTTGACAGTATTTGACAAGAAACCTGAAGTATATTTTTACAGACTGCTGAAAGCTACTGAAAAGAGAAGCAAATTAATTGCTGCAATTCAAAGAAACAAATGGTCTCCAGGCAGCGAAACACGGATTTGCAGTTCATGTTAATATGTTGAATTGTGCAGTTATTGACAACTCATCAACTAAATATTTACCATCTTAAATTCTGCATAACTGGATTTTTAACTGGACAAAAACTATATACATTTTTCAGCTGGATGATATGACGATATATATAACATTGATATAAGTGATCACCGGGGTTTAGACCAACCTATTTTGTATTTACAAAATGAGTCCACAGGCAAATTTGCTTTATTTATTTTCTCTGGCATCAATTAAGTGTTAGAAAACACGATTCCTGGCTGCATCAATATCCATTGTCCACTGGATATTTGTTAAGTTGTTAGGAACATTATACTGAGTTCAGCAACCTTTAGTTTAAACTGATTTTCATTTGTTTTACTCGCGTTTTCACATCTTCCCTAGTCAATCCATTCACGCTGAAGGCTCTTTTGCCACTTAGTCCAGCTGAATTGAGGTCAATGCATACCCTCTATAAGAACGTGCACAGGTGTGTAGTGTTTCTGTACAAAGTGACATCGCCAACTACTGGCCTGGCATGTGAAATACATAATATAATTTTCGTTGATCCATGTGAATGGGGATCATTTTGACAACCGTTTTATCTGTACGTGAAGCTTTTCAAAAATGCAAAGAAAAAACATTTTCGTTTTTAGTACATTGTTCTTGTGTAAACAAGTGTACTTCAGTTTTGACATGAACATGTAGTATATGCATACAGCCGAACACACAACTTCTTAAAGGGGACCTATTATGAACTTTTTTTTTTAACATATTTGATATATGTCTCTGTTGTCACCCAGAATTTTTCTGTGAAGTTTCTGATTAAATTACCCCACAGATCTTTTATTATACCTTGTCAAATAAGCTCTTAGGCTGTGAGCAAAAACACGTCATGTGTGTACCTTTAAATGCAAATGTGCTGCTGCTTCCACCCTGTTTCTAGAAGAGGGCGGAGCCTTTACGACTTGCGCTTCAGATAGTCCGCCAACAACAGAACTGGAGAATCCAACTCTGCAATGCTATCTCACAACCAATTTGTACATATTTTAAGAAGTGGCTAATTCATACGAATTTGTACGACGTCACTCGTGTGATTTTGTACAATTTGTCTAAACCCCAGTGACAGGTAGGTTTAAGGGCGGGGTTAGGTGTAGGTCATTCGTACAAATTCATACGAATTGTACAACTTGTAAAATACATACGATTTAGCAAAAAAGTTTATTAATTTGAGTGAGGTCGTATGAATTAGCCACCTCGTTAAATATGTACGAAGTGCCGTGAGATGGAGAATTGCACACAGCCAAAATATCAGAAACTATTTAGAAAACATGCAGACAATGATCATTTCTGTGAATACAATCAGAGACAATCCTAACTTTAACCATATTAGCTGTACAGCATGCTAAGAAGCACATCTGGAAACGTGATTTGGAAACATTTAGAAAATATGAGGCGATTCTGGATATGATGTTTAAACATGAACAGCTGGGATTGACCCATCTTTCAGAATAAGCTTCTGTGCAAATCCTGTGTTGAACTGACCCTTGTTTCAGCATAAAATGATTTGCACAAATATATAAGCCTCTTCAGCACTTTTCCTTCCATAAATGAAATTTATTCACAGCATTCACCATGGCTCAGATGCAGAGAGTCTTTGGAGACTCTCATTTGTACATCCAAAAACAATATAATGTTTATGTAAGTAATGTTTACGTGGCACAGACAATATGTAAATAGGAGCTATAGCAATGAATATGGATATGGCAGATTGTCACTGGTGATGGGCGGGGCTCATATTTGAAACAGTGTATTTTCAAACACTGCTTCTGATTTATGGGAATGATAAAAAAAAAGGAGTGAGTGGATTTCCACCATTAGGGGAGAGTGGGGTAAGATGAGCCAGTGGGTAAGTTGACCCACTCCCTGTATCTTGCCAACTGTACACTTTTACTGTCATGTGACCATATATTTTAGAACCACGCATCATTTCTGCCAGACTGTGAAAAGAAGAAACACACGGGAGGAGTGGAAATCTCCTGTTTACTTTAAAAACTGCTTTTGGCTTGTCAAAGTAAAATTTTAGCATAACAGATGTAATGGCTGGTACATCAAAGTGTAATGTATCCAGGTCTACAAATATTTATGATGCATATAGGTGATTTAGTAACGTATAAAACCATTCAAATCATTTAGCTAAATATTAGCCTGAATTGGTAAGCAAGCTATTTTTTTTCCCAAAATGGCAGCTATGGGGCAAAGTGAGCCAAATGCTGTGGGGTAAATTGAGCCAGCATTTTAACGTACCCTACCACAAGGCACTGAAGTTAAATCTATGAAGTATAAACTGGTATTTTATTGTGATATTACACAATAATTTCGTTTATCATATATATGTTTTATTTGTAGTTTATCTGATAGAGACAGTGTACAAGTGCACCAAATCCTTATCTGATATGGACCAGAATATGCTTTTCATTATAATCAGATATGTCTTTCCACCTGTAGTCCCTAATGGTTGGTTCAACATTGCAGAAAAGCCACCAGGCCAAGAATCTTGAAATGTTTTTTAGTTTCAGTGACTTTTATTCCTTTTTTTATTTCCTTTTTTTAAAGGGGTCATCGGATGCAAAACTCACTTTTACATGTTGTTTGAACATAAATGTGTGTTGGCAGTGTGTGTTTACAGCCACCTTATTATAATAAAAATCCACCCAGTGGTATTTTTGTAACCTTTATAAGAAATATCCCCTTTTTCAAATCAAGCCATGCAACTAAAGTAATGCAACTAAAGTAAAACGACCAGCTTGTCACCCCACAGAAGAGAGGGGCGGGGTGAGCTGAGCTCATTAGCATTTAAAGAAACATGCAATAGAATGGCTCGCTAAAGATTGACATTTAAACTTCATTTGGTTGGTTTTATGTTGTTTACATTAGCTTTAAAATAAGAAATGTTTGAAAAATGAAATTTTATTATTAAATTAGTTTTTAAAAGAGGTAAATTATCTTTTAAAATTTGAGTTTGAATCAGATTTAGTCAGACACACCTAGATGGTGCATCTTACCCCCTGATATGGGTCAACTTACCCCTAACCTGGGGCAGATTGAGCCACAGGAACACTTTTTTATAGGAAGCCATATTTTTTACAACCGTTTTTTTACACCTGGTAATTTAAAATGATAGGAAACATCCTGAAATTATTTTAGATACTTCATTGTTTTTCTGCGTCATTTTCCCTTTCTTTAGGACCACAAAAGTAAAAAATGGCTCATCTTACCCCACTCACCCCTATAGGCAGGTTGTTTACACACACTGTGGACACACGTCAGCGTTCAAACAGCGTGTAAAAGTGAATTTTGCAAGAACAGAGTTGTGTATAACTTTTAAAATCCTTTCATTGTGTCTGGTGTTGCGGTATTCATATGGGGGATCAGCGTTGATGTTTAACGGAGGGCGTGTCTGAAGTTTGGTGCTGATGTGACCATCAAAATGACAACAGCCAATCACATTACTTTTCTGGTGTTGCATAACACAACTGACTAGCACTTGTGGTAGGGTATTTGCATAAGGCGATCTGATTGGCTGAAAAGCTGCGAGCAATGGCAGTGATGTGAAGCAACAGATTCACAATTCAGTTTTGGCAATGCATGATGTCACCCATTCAAAGTAAATGAGAAGCATTAACGCCAATGTCCCGTGTGAATGCACTGTTTCTCAATTGCTTGGCTACATGGATGTCTGTTGTTGTTGCTGTCTTCAGTTGTTTAGTGTTATTGTTTTATCTGGTACGTTTCACTTTTGACTGTGAAACAGCAGCCAAGGCCAGTGTTGCCACCTTGAGGATAAATTAATTACTGCAAAAAATAAAAATAAAAATCAAGGCGCATGTGATAGCCAAGCCATTTGAGAGAATGAGACTGGTTAATATTAATATTATTATAAATTCCTTTGTCATTTGAGGAGTAACATAAAGATTACATAATAACATGTTGGGAATACATATGTGACCCTGGACCACATAACCAGTCTTATGTTGCACAGGTATATTTGTAGCAATAGCCAAAAATACATTGAATGGGTCAAATTTATCAGTTTTTCTTTTATGCCAAAAATCATTAGGATATAGAGTAAAGATCATGTTCCATAAAGATATTTTGTAAATTTTCCACTGTAAATATATCAAAACTTAATTTCTGATTAGTAATATGCATTGCTATGAACTTCATTTGGACAACTTTCAAGGCAATTTTCTCAATATTTTGATTTTTTTGCACCATCAGATTCCAGATTTTCAGATAGTTGTATCTCGGCCAAATATTATCCTATCCTAACAAACCATACATCAACGGAAAGCTTATTTATTCAGCTTTCAAAAAATCTCGAGAAAAGTGTAAATTTCGAGAAATTTACACTTATGACTGGTTTTGTGGTCCAGGGTCACATATGTAACTGTAAGTAAATTATTTGTTTGCCAAGTGAGGGTAATTTTCTGCAAAACTGTGCCAGTTACCGAGGGATCCACAGCATTTGACATCTGTGCTCTGTTGCTATGAATCGTCGTTATTATCCCATCTTCTCATTGGTTTGTTGGCTTGTGGGTGATTTCATGCGCAAGGAAAGCTGACGGCAAATCACTTGCTAAAGCTAAAATAATTTTGGGTAATATTATTTTCCCTATTACGGCATGATTTTCTGCATTACAAAACATTGTAACATTTATTATTTGAGTAAGTGAATGAGTTTCTTCAAGCCTACCATTCAATTCAGTTACAGTTAAATCAAATTTATTGCAAGAAAAAACATGATCAAATTCATATATTATTTAAACTGAACTTCAGTCACTGACTACAATCTATTATAAAATAACAAGGTTTCAAACTATATTTATTCATGACCCAAAGCTTAGTAAGAAGGTTAAAAATTGCAAAAGTAATGCAAAATAATTTGCAAAATATCAACATTTTCTGAAGGTTAGGCACCTTATCTAACTTACCGTGGGTTGAAAAACAAAAAGAAAGTAAAGTTTTTTTAGATTCTAGTTTGTACCCTATTCATGGAAAGTGTCCATAATTCATAAAGGCAAAGCAGAGCCCTTCTATGACATCCACACGCTCGGTGCCAACCAAGGCGAAATCCATCAACACTAGACTTTGCCCTTCGCTTAACATTGCTGCTGGCCAAGAAAAAAGGGCAGGTAAAATATTTGTTTGTAGATTAGGACTTAAATCAATAACCTTTAGGACTCAGAGCTTGACTGCCGTAATGGAAACTGACAGCATGGGAATTAGAATTTGATAATGACAACCTGATATTTCCTCCGTCGGTGGAGGAGCCCCCATGTCAGATGTGTGTGTGTGTGTGAGGCTTTTCCCCTCAGCTTCCCCCAGGCGTTTCTTGCTTCCTGTAAATCTCATCACATACTCAAAAAAGATTCTCCGAAAGCCTCCGGGCCGTGAGAGGAGTAAAGCTCAAACCACAACAGCAAATAAAGTAAAAATTCATCTGTTCATAAAGCCCTTTACATCACCCTCTATGAAGTGCTAAAGACACAGACTGAGCATGTGTTGGTGTGTGAATCAATGGTTTGTAGTGCACCATTCAGGTACTGCATTCGACATTGCTGTTTATAAGATATAGCAGCACATTTTTTATTCTATTTTTGGTAATGTTGATGTTGTTTAAAAAGCAAAATTCTGCTGTGTATCTTGAAACACAAGTGAGATTTTTTCCTTGTGTAGAGTGTAAAAGATGCTAGGCAGAACATTCATGCTGCTCTTTTCCATGCAATAAAAGTGAAGGAGCAGGAGGCTGCCAAGGGGCCTGAGGGTCCAAAAACCCTATAAATGCATCATAAAAATAGTCCCTATGATTTTTATTCTTTTGAAGCAACATAGTATCTATCTGTGGGGAACAGAAAACAACTTTTGTAGCTCTGAAGGCTCATTTGTGCCTCTGTCTGTACCTTCAAATACATCTCACGGTATGCCATATTTTATGTCAAAAGCAACGTTAAGAGACATGTAGCAACCAAAGTTGTTGACTTTAATCACATCAAGTCTGACATGGTTTTAAGACAAGATTCAGCTTAAAAATAAGCATTTAAAATAAGTATCTTACGTTTATGTAAAATCTGTCGTATTTGTGTGGTGGTGCAAGTGACAAAAGATTGCAGTGTTTTTTTTTCTTTTCAAAATAAAGTGCAACATTAAATTGTACATAAGAGCAGAAATAATATGTTAAGTTGTGATTTCGTATCATATCATTTCATATTCTTTCCGTGTGTCTCAGAAATAAAGGTTCCAAAAGGTTTTTTTTTTTGCAGTAATCCCTTACAACAACCAATGTTGTGGCCCTCCTTTGCTTAGTTTGAAGAACATTTTATAACCTGAATAACCTTTTTCCACTGTGAGGCTCCTTTTTTTTGTGCAATGGGAATGTTGCTAAAAAGAACAATTATTGTGTATTTGGTGTAATGCAATGTGTGTACATGGTTTAAGGTTAAAAAAACATTATTTTCCACAGGATCATTTTTGCTTCTCTCTGCCCAGCCTTTCTGAAACGTGGCAATTTTTACAAAGCTCATCGTTCTGAAAAGCACGGCATGCTCTGATTGTCCAACTATCCAGTGCATTGTGATTGGCCGAAGCGTGTGATGGAAATGTTTCACCTCTTACCATGTTGTGATGCTGTGTCCTGGTGCAGCGAGACAAAAACAATAAAACCTGTTATAAATGAGGCATTTGTTGCATCCAGTGGGGACATAATTACTGATTATAATGACTTATACTGCCTTTTTACACGTTGCGTTGCGCCACACCGCACCGCACCGCACCACATAAACATGCAACCATGTCTGCATTTACGATTGAAACGTCAAACAACAAGCACTGCTCTACACTGCTCAAAACTTGCATTTGAAATGTCAGTAGCAAATTCTTTAAATATAAAAACGCACTTACAGGCTGTGAGTCAAAAGCACCAGACTGTCCTTGCAAAATTGGAATTTCTCCACTTTATATAAATAGCCTTTGTGCACAGCATTACTCTCCCAGGTTCAGGAAACAATCCTTCGTAAAATGCGCTGCACACACTCAAATATTTGGGTTGTACTGTTCTGGAACAGTGTTGTAAATATAACCTAACCACTGATTTATAGTTGTGTACTCTTTTGAAAGGCCAAACAAAACACACAGCGTCTCCACGACATGGCGGTGGCGACAACAATACCACAGCAAGAGTAAAAGTTACTCCTTCTTTCTTTTCATATACATTTAGGCGTTGTTATGCAAATTTTCCCACACAATGACGTAGATTTGTGGGAGTGTGTTTGAATGAGGCATTTTAGGAAGTTGTGCCTGAGTCTTAACTTTTATAAAGAATATCTATTTGGGTTTGAGACTTCAATCTTTGCAACTTTACAGATCTTATATGTGACCCTGGGCCACAAAACCAGTCATAAGGGTAAATTTTCGAAAATTGAGATTAATAGATCATCTGAAAGCTGAATAAAAAAGCTTTCTATTGCTGTATGGTTAATGACAATATTTGACCATGATACAGCTATTTGAAAATCTGAGAGTGCACAAAAAAAAACAAAAAAAAAAAAAACTAAATATTGAGAAAATCGCCTTTAAATCTGTCCAAATGAAGTTCTTGAATAATGAATATTACTAATCAAAAAATATGTTTTGATAGTTATGGTAGGAAATTTACAAAATATTTTCATGGAACATAATCTTTACTTAATAACCTAATGATTTTTGACATAAAAGAAAAATCAATAATTTTGATCCATGAAGTGTATTTTTGGCTGTTGCTACACATATACCCAATGCTACTTAAGAGTGGTTTTGTGGTCCAGAGTCGCATATATGCATTAAGAGATTGTAACACTCCAAAGACAAAGGAAAACATGAAATCTCGTCATATGACACCTTTAAAGGTTCTCCATGGAACCACTGATGCCAGTAAAGAACCTTTATTTTTAGGAGTGTATAGCATTTTTGCAGTATAATTGAAGTTGTTTTGGTAAATAACCCAAATGTAAAGGTTTTCAAAAAAACATGAGATGAACATTGTTCAGCGATGCAAACACATGTTATAAATAGAAACACGTTATAAATAAAACTCTGCCTATGCTTACGCCTGTTAAATCGTTTTTGTTTTATATAGTTGTTCTTGTTGCTTTTGTGCAATACAATGAATAGCAATTAATTTGTTTTAGATATTTTATGTTTAGACAGTTCTATTTTGCGGGAGTCCCGCAAATCATTTTATTCTATCGCATCCCACACACACATGAGTCTCTGCCCGCCCGTGCCCGCACCCGCACCCGCACCCGCACCCGCACTCACCCGTCAAGTCTTGTACCGTGCAAGTCTTGTACTCTCTGTTGTGTCCAGTCCAGTGCCAGTGGATTAGAGACCACTCTCGCTGGACTAGACGCAACAGAGAGCGGCGTGGTACGACAGTAGAAGCTGATGCATTGCTCTCCGCACCCGGTACGTTCTCAGTAAGTTTTAATGTACTGCCCTTTCAGAGGTTTTGGATATGGAGTTTTTCAGGGTTGAAAAGGATTTCTTCCCCTCTAATTAACAACGCACAATAATGTTCTTGCCTTTGACAGAAATAAACTAAAAATAAAGATTGTATTTCCAGCTACAGAACGCATGCCTTCCATGCCTCCATGCTGACTATGTTTTCATTGGTAGTAGCCGCCTCACAGGCGCTTTCCAGTCAAAGTAGTTCTCAGGTAAAGGTCGCGTGTGCTAGCCAACACCCTTTTTATAATCTACATGATAAATCACATTCTGTCAGCAATTATGTAACGCAGCAGTAACGCATGCTTGTAACTATACTCTAATTACTCATTTGGAAATTATAACGTGTTAAATTACTTCGTTACTCTAAAATAATCAAATTACATTAACGCGTTACAAAGTAATGCGTTTCTGCCCGACACTGGTCATAGCAGTGGGTGTTTACTTCAGAGTCTACAATCCGCCACGCCTATTTAAACAGAACGTTCTGATGAGTGGGGTCAAAACAGGACAGAAAATAACCTATTACATCAAAATTATGATTTTTCTTTATGTAAATCTCAATAACATTGTAAGTGGACTTAAAAAGCCAGTTTATGACCCCTTTAATGTAATACATGGATCATCTGTCCTAAAGGTTTGAATATGAAGGTCTTGAGATTTACGGCAGCATTTTTCTTAGTCCTGTCTCGAGTTGAGATGTGATCCCAGATGTGATCATGCTCCTGACATCACCATGGAATCATTGCATTCACAAGTCTCCATGGTTACCATGTGCTAACTGGATGGCCATCATCAAATCGCCAAACTGAGATGTCCATCCACACATTTCCACCTCAATGGAGCACACCATGCTCAGTCTCTCTTTCTCTCTGCTTTATTCCCTCTCCGTCTTTCCCCTACAGGCTTCACACGAGGCACATTCTGAAAAATTAAACTACTCCCACACCTTTCTTCGTCCTTCCTCTGCTGATGGTACTTCGCTTGCTTTTATACATTTATTTTCTCATTCTGTCCTTTCTCTCTGAGGTGCATCTAGATTCCCCCTCGGGCCACATGCACCACCAAAGGTCAGTGCTGGTGAAGGCAATAAAGTATCTGAAGATACTTCTCTAGTGACTGTTAGAATGGGCCCTTCAGACAGGGGAAGGATTTATAGGCCTTCAGGCCCGTGAGAGAGGAGAAGACTGGGACTCAGGTAATTACCCACCCCTGACCGTGGCTGCCAGCCAGGGGCACAGAGATTGAGAGATATAGCTTGAGTGCAGTGGTCAGGTGAAACATATCTGTAGGGGGGCAACAGAGTTTGGCAGGTGTGTGTGCATACTATAATGCATGAAATGCATAAGATACAGAACAATATTGTTAGAGATCATATCAGAAGTCATATTGTCTTTATATAATTTTGCACCAAAGTCATTATTTCACATACAGTTTATCTGTCTTTCTCTGATCCATGAAGGGGGTCACACATCTGACAAGAAGCACAACACTGTTACGTCACAAGCAGAACGAAGCATGTGTAGCTTATCAACCAGAGGCCTGGGGCCCACTAGGGTGCCTCAGCAAACCTCCAAGGGGGCCTCATGATGACTTTCAAATAAGCCAAAACAACTAAAAATCAATAAAATTCTCACTTTAATTAATCCTCTCAAACAACATATTTTTTTTCTTCATAGAGCAATGGTTCCTACTGTCTCGAAAGTCCCAAATACTACATATGAGGTGGCTTAAATTTAAAAGTGTGATTTTTAGAATTGGACAAGTCATGTAAATTAATAAAATCTTCATGTACATTTTTATAATGAATGTATATTTTTCTAGTTAGGCCAGGCTCTGTAATATTATGTTGGATAGAAAATGTGGGGCATAGAAAGTGAGAGCTTTCGGCTGCGTCTGAAATCGCATACGCTCTGATTCAAGTCAAGTCACCTTTATTTATATAGTGCTTTTAACAATGAGTGTGTCAAAGCAGCTTTACAGAATTAAATAGGAAAATAGTGTCAATAATGCAAAAGGACAACAGTAAACACTCAATTTTCAGTTAAAGGCAGTTCATAATTTAATTTAGTGATGTCATCATCCAGCTCAGTTCAATTCAAACAGTATCTGTGCAATCTAGTCGACGATATATCTGGAAATTAAGTGTCCCCAACTATGCAAGGCAGAGGCAACAACGGCAAGGAACTAAAACTCCATCGGTGTCAGAAATGGAGAAAAAAACCTTGGGAGAAACCAGGCTCAGTCAGGAGGCCAGACGAACCAGCAGTTTAATTCTAGGCTGCAGAAAAGTCATATTGTGCAGAGGACTCATCTGGTTCCCGTGGTCTTGTGCCGATGACCATCCAGGTGATGAGGTCTTCGCTGGGGATCTGTCTCTGGGGCTCATCTAGTTGACGTGGTTTCTGCTGACATTCAGGGCTGTAGAGGTTGTCTCTAGATGCTGATCTGGTCTGGATACAGACTGGATCCGGGTGGTTACGGTGACCTCAGAATAAGAACAAAACAGACTAATATTAGTGTAGATGCCATTCTTCTTACCATGTAACAAGTACATCATGTGTTATAGGAAGTGTTCCTGGTTCCGGTTGACCTAATTAATGCAGCCTAACAATCCTTTAACAGATTTGAATTATAAAAATGTGTTAGTGTTATGTGTAAGCCAGGTTAAAGAGATGGGTCTTTAGTCTAGATTTAAACTGACAGAGTGTATCTGCCTCCCAAACAATGTTAGGTAGATTGTTCCAGAGTTTAGGCGCTAATAAGAGAAGGATCTGCCACCCGCAGTTGATTTTGATATTCTAGGTATTATCAAATTCCCAGAGTTTTGAGAACGCAGCGGGTGAGAAGGAGTATAATGTGATAAGAGTTCACTCAAGTACTGAGGTGCTAAACCATTCAGGGCTTTATAAGTAATTAGCAAGATTTTAAAATCTATACAATGTTTAATAGGGAGCCAGTGCAGTGTTGACAGAACTGGGCTAATATGGTCATACTTCCTGATTCTAGTAAGAACTCTAGCTGCTGCATTTTGGACCAGCTGGAGTTTGTTTATAAAGTGTGCAGAACAACCACCCAATAAAGCATTACAATAATTAAGGTCATGAACGCATGAGTTAACGTTTCTACATTTGACATTAAGAGCATAGGTCATAATTTAGATATATTTTTGAGATGGAAAAATGCGGTTTTGCAAATGGTAGAAATGTCTCTTCTGAAGGAAAGATTGCTATCAAATACCACACTTAGGTTCCGAACTGATGATGAGGGAACTGACAGAGCAGCCATCAAATGTTAGACAGTGTTCTAGGTTATTACATGCAGAGGTTTTAGGTCCGATAATTGACACCTCTGTTTTCTCAGAATTCAGCAGTACTTCTAACTACTTGCTTTGCAAGTGCTCAAATAGTATATTATATAAAGTATGAATGTGTGTAGTATTAATCTGTGTTTTGAATACTGTGTATTTTGGGCATACAGTGCTTCTCTTTTTGCATACTTTTTTCACTTTAAGTAGCTCCAGCCCTTTTCAGCGGTATGCTCGTTGTCTTCCATTTGTATTTCCACAGCATGAGGGAAATGTTATATGAATTTATGATGGAACCACTCGGTTAAAAAAACGTCCCTGCCTGCTGACATTTATTATGACATCTGCTTCGAATATTACAATGCACATGATAACTTTTGGTAACTTTCAAGAAGTAAATCTACTTTACCAGCTCTTCAACAGTGTTATAGCGTTACAACAACAACAACAAAAACTCTGAAGATGGCTGCACACTTGTTTCTCTGATGCATAAGGTCTATAGTAGGGAATTATACAATTTCAAATGCAGCTTTTGAGTCAAAAGGGCTAAAAAAACCCTTAAAGCCACCGGATTGTTCACCCAAAAAGGTAAGCTCTGTCATCATTTACTCATTTCACACCTTTATGACTGTCCTTCTGCACACACACACACACAAAATAATTATAATTTGAGGAATGTAGTGTAACTCCACTGACAATTGATTGTAAAAACAGAGTTTTCTTTTTTAAAATAGCTTTGGCTCATTTCGAAGGCTGCCCTCTTCTGAGGTCGCATGAGTCAGCTGCATACGTCATCAAGGATGTCTCTTTTTAGAAAAGTAACTATTATAAAATTGCCTGTTGTTCCTCGTGAGGTGTAAATTATTGTAATTTTTTTCTTACATGGGAAAGAAATGGTTACTTTTCTGAAATTAGGCAACATCAGTGACGTGTGCAGCCAACAAATGACACTGCTTTAAAACTGGTACCTCTTTCTGTTTCACAGATAAAAGAAACTCATGTTTGGAAAGACACGGGGGTATGTAAATAATGACAGAATTTTTCTGAAATTTTCATGATAAGATTCAAGATAGGTTTGAACTTTACACTTTTTTCATGAATAATGTAATAATAAACCGTTACTTAATTTTAAACAATAAATGTGCTGTGTTTAGTATATTTAGAAAGTGCAACTGCACAAACATTTATATAATTTCTCTATATGTAGAAAATAGGCTTTAATCAAGCTGTCTTCTTAATATTTATAAAATGTATAAATCCCTTAAAAACATTGTTTTTCTTTTTTTCTTTTAATTTTTCAGTTTAAATATATCAAAATCCATTAAACAAATTCACTAGTTCAACTAAACTAACATAAAAATGAAATTCTCTGTAACATTCTCTGAAAACACCCTCTTGAATGTGAACAAGTTCAGAATGAGACATTTTTACAGCTTAGATTCAGTAAGTGCTCTTTTTCCACTGTGGTGGAAGCTCTGTGTTCTGAAACAGTATGCTTTCCTAGTAAGATGAACTGTTTATTCTCAAAAGATCAAGTAAAATTTATTTGGATCCTCATCCTTTACTCAATCATTCTTTCCATACCAATACACACACAAACACACACACCGTTTTTTCTTTTTTGGGGGGCGTTTCCAGCAGTGCTGACCCCCCTCTGTGTGTTTTGTGCCTTTGTGTCATATCCGTGTTTTGTTTACTCCCAACCTGCCACATCGAAACCCTCCCACCCGCAGAGAGACGACACCTCGGCCCAAAATACCAGTCGCTTCTCACTGCTCATCAAAACTCTGCCCCACCTCCTCACCACGCTGACCTGCCTCTGAACTGTACACATCTCTGCGTGTCTCCTCTCTTCACACCAGACTCGCTCTCTCTCCGTTCTCCAGCGAGTCTCTTTATCCCCCTGTCTGGTCCTCCCACGCAGCTCTAAACTCGCCTTGGTCATCCATTCTCTTTGTTTGGTTCATTACCTAAAGAATAACCGCCCTCACATCACGATGATCATCTAAAGCATGCATTAACAGACTTTAATGACATGTAAGAAGTCCATAAATACAGGAACACTGCTATCAAAGCTTTAAAGAGCAGAGGTAAAGCTCTTTTCACTGTCTGCTGCTGACTGCATCATTACGGAGACTATTAAATTAGCATCGTTGATGTGGCGACGTAAGATGTACGGAACATTTTGATGTCCTTGTAAATCATATAAACTGCATGCACAACATTTATTTTTAAATATACTGGATTAAAAAAAGCACAGCTGGCATTAGTGCCATTAGTGGTTCAACTCACATTCAGGTTTAGAGATAGAAATAACTTGATGTTATTTAAATTGTGAGTGATATTCCAAATTGCGCAGCTTTTCAAGGATAGGTGCTTATATACCGCAGTGCAAAGGTTTTTATAAAAATGTACAAATATTTTTGAAAGAAGTCTGTTATGCTCACCAAGGCTGCATTTATTAGATCAAAAAGCAAGTTAAAAAAAAAAAAAAATTTGAACTGAAATATTTTTGCAATTTAATACAACTGGTTTCTGTTTGAATATATTTTCAAATTTAATTTATTCTTGTGATGCAAAGCTGAATTTTCAGTATCATTACTGCTATGTATATGCTAATTTGTAGCTTAAGAAACATTTATTAGTATCAGTGTTGATGTTGAAAACAGTTGAGCTGCTTAACATCAGGAGACTGTCATATATATATATATATATAGATGAATTGAACAAAATAAGACTTTACTGTCACTTTTGATCAATTTAATGAGTAAAAGTATAAAAAAAATCTTATTTTTGAATGTAAATTCAGTGTTGACCTAAAAGATGCCAAAATGTGGGAAAATTTCATATACTTACATTTAAGAAGCTGTGTCAACTGTATGCATCACAGTATCATAGAGATTTGGGATGAAATCTGACAACATGTACACACATACCCACTCAGAGCACCTTAGCAACCATCCGTCACCCACCCTAGCAACCATCTATATGTTCATGGTATTGAGTTTTCACATATAATGCGTTATTTTCTTACACCAGCGCTGTTATTTTGACCCCCTCCTCTAGAGGGCACTATTGATGGAGTTTCTTTATTGATGCATTGTTTGTCTTTCATTCGGCCCACTCGGGATATCGCTGTCCAACCCACTCTCTGTCTCCAACACCAAGCTGATGTCTCAGGAGACCACATAGTTCCAGCCGTGCATAAACTATGCAAGTAGCTGCTCAGTGTTTGAAAAGAAAAAAATCTTTCTCAACTTTAACTGTGAACTGTGGTGGGTGAAGAGTACAGAGCTTCAGTAATGACCTGCCAAAACAGTTCATACAGCAGTTTTATAGATTGTGTGATGTATATTGCACTAAAATAAAAAGAGCTTTCTCAAAATGGCAAGATACAGTCTTGTGGAATAGCAAGCAAACAAGATAACTGTGAACACAACTATGTGGAATTTCATTTAAATCATATGATTAGGAAATATTTAAAGGCAAATATTTCAAACCGTTATTGTTGTGCATTTATTTGTTATAAGTTACATGCTTGTGCGAAGTTGTGACGTGAAAAAATAAACCTATAAAGATCTAGTGAAGTCTACGAGTTAGTGATAGAAAATGTTTAGGATATCTTATGCTCAATAAGGCTGCAATTATCAATCAATCAGTCAATCAATCCTCTTTCTATGTAGTTAAAAACAGTAATATTGCAAAATATTATTACAATTTAAAATAATTGTTTTATAGTTTCATATATTTTAAAATGTAATTTATTTTTGTGATGCAAAGCTGAATTTTCCAGCATTTTAGGATGAATAAAAAGTTAGAAATGATATATATGTCCGATTGATACCAAGTTTGTTCAGCTTGCGTTGTGAGACCTCTAAATATGAGGTTATATCCTTGCCACGAAGCATTGATACTTCTGAGAAGTGTTTATATATCTTACAATGTTTGTGTCCAAAGCCAACCTGTAGAGCAGTCAGAAGAAAAGAAAGATAAAAGCGTTACTGCAAACACATTTCACCATAAATTGACACATCAATCCCTGTAGCCTGACTGTATCACCTCTCAGTGTTCATGCTGCCCTCACTCTCATTGCAAACTCAAGGTCAGAGCTTTAGGACTGGCTGATAACAAAATGTTCATACTCACTTTGATCATGCTCGAGATAAGGTAGTGCTTTTTTCTGTGACGCTTTCATCAGGAGCATCGTCGTGGCTGGCTGCATCTCTTTTGTCTGATATGGGTATTTGTCCTCCAGAGGTGCAGGGCCACAGTCAGCAGTCGCTGGGTGAAGGCAGATATTTACGGTGATAAAAAGGGGAGGTGAATTTGTAGTAACTGCCATAATACTGAGCAGGAGAGTGTAGAGGATAATTCAGTCACACGGCCCTTGAAGTGACAGGCTGATGAGTGAGTGGAAGAGGGGAATTGCAGTTTGATGGCACCCTCTTAAGCAAAGGAGGAGATTACAGCAAAAAATGTGAAAATCAGGACTGCCTTCCTTTGGCTGAAGAGGAAAAGGGAATTTACAAGGTTGATTATGTTGCTGAAAAATTCCTTCATCTTTTTATTAAAAGTAATTCAAGTATATGTTATTAAAAAAATGAGTTTGAATCATTGCATTCATGTCTACATTATAATATCTGAATAAAATAATGTTATTAAAGGAACAGATCACCCCCCCCAAAAAAAGTAAGAAATATTTCACCTTCATGTCCTTCAGAATGAGAACACAAAAGAAGATCTCAGAACAGAAGCTTCTGTCTTCTGTTTAAGGAAAGTGGATATTAATTCATACTACAAAGTTCCACAAAAATAGAATTGTAATTTAAAGGATTAGTCTGCTTCCAGAATAAAAAATTCCTGATAATTTACTCACCCCCATATCATCCAAGATATTCATGTCCTTTCTTTGTTCAGCTGAAAACGTAAGGTTATTTATTTATTTTTTTTTATTGAGGAAAACATTCTAGGATTTTTCTCCATATATTGGACTTGTTGGAGAACGTGATGTTTTCGTAGGCTACAACCCAGAAAAGAGATTCTTCTGTCTTATAGTCAATTTTTTTTTTTTTTTGATAAATGGCTGAAATAAGATCTGTGTTTTACACAAGGTAAATATATTTTAAATATAAAACTTATTTTGGCACATTAAGCGTCATCACATTGAACAGGTAAACTCATCCACTCAGTAGTCCACTTTCACAGACTCAATCTATTCTACAAACTATTCTAACTCAAACTTGCAAGGAAAATGTTCTTTTTAAATAATGACTGAAAGAGTCATTGGAAGCTTAGGGATGGTGACAATAGCTATAGTCCCCAAAAAATGAGCAATGGAAATCCAAAATGTAAAAAAAGTTGCTTGAGGTGCTTTTTGACTTGTGTGAAAAAGAGTCAGTACAAATAATGGGAGATGGAAACACATTTACCGAATAAATTCCTCCATGTGCATCAAAAAAAATCATGTGACTTTGTGCAATGGGACTGCATAACTTAACTAACCAGCAGACAGATCTTCCACCGGCACCCACCTCCGAAAGCGATGAGCACATTTATTGTGTTTTGTTTGTTCACTTAGTGCAAATCGAATCTATTGCCATTTGCACTTAGTGTAAATAGCCTCTATTGCAATTTACAGTGCAAATAGCCGCTGCCAAAAAATATTATATTCAGTGGCTTCTCCTACTTTTCTTAGTGATATTCAGTGCCAGTTTATCAAGAAGTGATGATTTTTTCTCTTTGACTCTTTGGATGAAAACAGTGCTTTATTTGCAAATGTTTATGTGATATTCTAATTTAGTTTCCAAGTTAAATTGGAAACAATAGCTTAAGTTAATGGAAACAGCTATTGAAGTCATGTGACTGTGAAGTAGTTTGTTTATAGCCTACTTTTAGGTTTTCACTTCTGCCGATTGTTTTTGAAGCTTCAATTTAATTTGTGAACATAATCTTGATGTAAACACGTATCAAAAATCTATTTTCTGCAGTAATCCAAAAACCAATTGGGGGGGGAATCTGTGGCCTAATGGTTAGGGAGTCGGGTTTGTAACTGAAAGGTTGAGGGTTTGAGTCCCAGGTCTGGCAGGGATTGAAGGTGTGGGGAGTGAATAACCAGCACTCTCTCCACCCTCAATACCACGACTGAGGTGAGTCCCTTGAGCAAGGCACCGATCCCCCAACTGTTCCCTGGGCGCTGCAGCACTAGCAATATGGCTGCCCACTGCTCCGGGTGTGTGTGTTTATGTGTTTGTGTGTGTGCACTTGGATGGGTTAAATGCAGAGCACAAATTCCGAGTATGGGTCACCGTACTTGGCCTCACATCCTTTCCTTTCCAATTGAAAAAAATTTTGTTTTTGTTGAGGAGAACTATATAAGGCTAACTTCCAGGTTGGCCTACTAAAGTATGTCATCACTGCAGTGCTTAATGGCTTTATCCAAAATTTCCCCCTATACCCTCATTCACTATTGCTTACATTGGAGTGAGCTTGCAGTGAATATTCTCCAGTGCAGGGGTGCCCACATTTAGTCCTGGAGGGCCAGTGTCCTGCAGAGTTTAGCTCCAACCCAATTAGATACACCTGAACCAACTCATCAAGCTCTTACTAGGCATGCAAGAAACTTCCTGGCAGGCGTCGATGCAAGTTGGAGCTAAACTTTGCAGGACACCGGCCCTCCAGGACCAAGTTTGGACACCCCTGCTGTAGTGAATAGTCATTGGGTGTACATTGGTTGTACACTCATTATTGAGATGCATTATGGGACTAAATGAGTGCACCTGATAATTTCCACTGTCCACCTTTATTTTTCCTGTATGAGTGGGCCATTTGTAAATTTTATGGTTCTGGCTTCCGGTCTCATATGCGTCCATCTATTTTTAGCTGTACAAAGCAGCTCGTTTTGCTGCTTGGTATTGCAAATTGGTGTATCTTACCATATTATTTAATGCATTATCCTAAGTACGAGCACACTTGTTTGTAGTGCAATCAGGCTTACTTCTGTGTTAAGGAATAAGCTGGATAGTTTCAGACATGACTACAAATAGCTGTCCCATCAAATAGTACACTATATAAGAGTATAAAGTTTGATTTTGGACAAAGCCAATATAATACATTTTTATTATTTATTCACCTAAGCACTATAGAAAGGGATATCACCTCTTCGAAGTGACCGTTGTCTGGCATAAACAGCCTTGAAGGACTTTCATAAAGGGAATTTCACTTTAGTTTGGAACGATGCCATGAATAGCTTCACCTTTCCACAGAGTCTTTCAAGGGTACAAAAATACCATTTGGAAGTCACCTGCTGTAATTGGAATAGCATATTACCGTACTTCTTTACATGCAGACACAGTAAGAGTAGCAGAAGTTGTCAAAGACTGACATGGAAGAGAAGAAATTGTTGAATAAAGTCTCTTATTTTCAAAAAATATTCTCATAACTTCATGAAAATTACATTTGAACCACTGAGGGACTATTTTAATGATGTCCTTACTGCCTTTCCGGGCCTTGAACGTGGGAGTTAAATATCTTAATTTGTGTTCTGAAGATGAACAAAGGTCTTACCGGTTTGGAACCACATGAGGAGTAATTAATGACAGAATTTTTATTTTTGGTTGAACTACCCCTTTAATGTTACACAAGTTGGAAGTGAAATGGCTTCCCGAATAAAAAAAAATTAGTGTGGGACTTTGTCCATCAGGAATTGACTGGATTGTTGACTGAATGACAAGGAGAAAGTAAATATTTTTGTTTAAAGATTGCAAGGGCACATTAATTTTAAACATGATGTGCATGAATAAATTATTTATAATAAACACTACAATGCTGGCCACGAGAGATTGGAGGAGTGGTTGTGTTCTGCACATTTGTATTTATTTGTTTTACTATTACATATAACATCTAATCAGGAATTACAAGAAATCATGTCCGTTTCCAGTCTGATCTCCAATAGGAAATTTTCTGGGTGACCCAAAAATGTTAAACCTGGCCTGCTGTCACCACATCCTTTTAAAAACTCCAAAGAGCCTTTCTGTTCTTTTCACCTCAGTGTTTCATTCGTCAAAAGTGTTTTCAATTAACAAGAAAGTAAACCAAAAACAACAACAACAAAAATGTAGAATGAGTCTGTCCATCTGGCTGTAATTAGCATTTAGTTCAAAATGCCATTTTAATGAATATTAATGTAGCTAAATGGTTATAAGCTAATTAAATTTTTCAGAACCTCTCAGAAATGGAGATACAGAGTATCTGGTGGGCACTGAAGAGCTCTGGAGAATGCCAAAACAGAGTACCACTCAACGCTCCAATGTGTACAGCGCTCACAAAGGAAAGTGCAGGAAGTTGTTCTGTTTCTCATCTTACTTTCAAGTGTCTCTCATTTCCTCTGTCTTACCAGCATCCAATATGTTTCTTCAATACTGAGTTTGAAATCGTATCTGTCACAGAGGTGGAGATAAATAAAATATAGTCATTGTTTCATATCATAGAATCACAGACAGCATTATTATTACAGTTAGAGCAACTCTTGCTTTTGAGAAATATTAATTACTGGCTTACTGACATTATTTATGAGTTGTTAAAATCTGTGCGAAGGTTTGAATTGTGTTGCCTACACTATAAAAATGTTTTGTCAGTTATCCTAAAAAATGTTCTCGATGTGGATGCATCTAAATTAATTGGCTTTATTCGAATCAAATATATTATTTAATTTAAGTGAAAATTTCCCTGACTTTTTAAATGTCAGATGGAGTCGAAATAGCTTCTTGTAATAATTTACAAACAATGTAAGTTATAAATAATGAGTTGTGCATTTGTTCAGTCTGCTGCTGCCTGCTGATGCAACCATTTAGACTTAGTCATTATTTTATGTGGCTAGAACAAATTTTGCATTCAGATTAAATGCCTGAATAGGACATGGTGTTAAAATATTTGTTAAAATCATTATACCTCAAAAGTTTGACCAGAACACATCCCCCATTAATATTTGTCACCATGCCTGTTTAAACAAGCCTAAATAATACAAAACACAGACAGCATGTCCTCACTCCGGCTTAACGGCCTGTGGTCAGAAGACATCTGGTTACTTAGCAAGGGATGACAGGGACGGTCTGATGAACAGATTAGTAGTAAATCAGCAAGAAAGACGGCCAGAGACACAAAGATGAGACAGATAAGGAGAGCGAGTCCGTATAGAGAGAACGTGAGTTAAATGGTGAGAGCAGAGAAATGCTTTCTGTTTGACAGAGATGCAACAACAACTTCAGCAAAGGAGAAAGGAAAAAAAGAGGATGATTAAGAAGTGACAGAGGGCGTCTTTTTGAAGAGGACAAAGCTCGCAACTGCTTCAAACATTAATCAAGAGCTGTTTTCACACAACACAGAATGAACCTGTCAAAATGTTACTGACTCTGACGGAAGTCCCTGCAGTGCAACGGATAAGATGTGCTGAGGATTTGTTTCCAGGTTTATTTATTTCTTTAAACAAAAGTTCTGGTTAAATCCAGGCAAACCCAGATCAAACTAGTTGAAATGCTTTATCTTATGCTCTTTAAATGGCTGCTGCTGTGTCACTCCGTATTCGTCTTCATAACTCTCAGTGGGAAATACAATTTTATGTATCAACATAGTATTCTATTTCCATCTGTTATCTTTGTTCTCTGATGTTGTGAAATAAAGGCGATCATTTATCAGTGGTTTTTGGAGGGAATGACTCACTGCTCACGACGACGCTGTTAAATCTTTAATAAGCTTACTGTAACGGCTGAGTGAACGGGCCAGCCTCTTCCCCACTCTTTAAATGTCACCCCCACCCCGAGCTTGTAATTAATAGCTTGCATTAGCCCCGGTGACTTAAACCTTGGATATGCCATTTGACAAGTGCATAGACGTCAGATTGTATGCTTATGAATGTATGTTGGTGCCTGCGTGTGTCCTTGCCAACCTTGATAATGCTTCACATGGTGCAATTGAATCTGCTGTTCTAATAGTCAAGACTGGGCTTCTTAAGTCTTGTTCTGTGCCTAGAAATTTGAAAATTACAGTTTATCAAATGACTTTTATATTGGTATTTTAAAATGATTTCAAAATGTTTGTGAAAGAAAACATTTTAGGCTCACAAAGACTGCATTTATTTGAAAAAATACAGAAAAAAAGTAAAATTATATTTTAAAATATTATTAAGTTTAATTACTGATTTCTATTTCAATAAATTATAAAATGTACAGTCATGGCCAAAAATATTGACACCTAGTAATCACACTTGCAACCAGTTAAAATGGAGAAAAGTTGACTCAACCTTTGTATTGTGTGTCACGCTAGGCATGGAGAAAAGAAAGAAGTGTAAAGAGTTGTCTGTGGATTTGAGAGAAAAAATTGTGGAAAAACATGGACAATCTCAAGGCTACAAGTCCATCTCCAGAGATCTTAATGTTCCTGTGTCCACTGTGCACTGTCACTTTCCTGCTTCTGGCACTGGATGCCTTGACTGTGAACGGTATCATGAAATCTGATGATTACCAAAGAATTTTGGGGCGCAACGTAGTGGCCAGTGTCAGAAAGCTGCGTCTCCATGGGTCATGGGTCTTCCAGCAGGACAGTGACCCGAAACACACTTCAGAAAGCACTCAGAAATGGTTACAAACAAAGTGCTGGAGAGTTCTGAAATGGCCAGCAATGAGTCCGGATCTGAATCCCATAGAAAACTTGTGGAGAGATCTTAAAATAGCAGTTGGGAGAAGGCATCCTTCAAATCTGAGTGACCTGGAGCAGTTTGCAAAAGAAGAGTGGTCCAAAATTCCAGTAGAGAGCTGTTAGAAACTCATTCATGGTTACAGGAAGCGATTGATTTCACTTATTTTTTTCCAAAGGGGGTGCTACCAAATATTAAGTTAAGGGTGCCAATAATTTTGTCCAGTGCATTTTTTTGGGTTCTCTGTGGAATTGTATCAGATTTGACTTTTCTTCTCTTCGTTCTTCCATTGTTTCAATGCAAACAAATAAACAAACAAACAAACAAACAAACACAAAAAAATAGACATGTGAGTACCAAAACATTTGCAACTGCAACAATTTTCTGAGAGAAGGGTTGCTTTTTCTGACAGAATTGCAAGGGTGCTGATATTTTTGGCCATGACTGTAATTTATTCTTTTGATTGTCAGTGATCTTTCTGAAATCATTCTAATATGTTGATTTGCTGCTCAAGAACATTTTTGATTGATTAATTAGTTTTAATAACTTGTGGAAACTGTGATGATTTATCCATGATTCTTTGATGAAGAAGGTTATAAATATATAACATTATATATGTAACATTACAGATGTCAATTTGATTCAGTCTTGCTGAATGAAATAATTAATTTCTGTCTTGCTGATCCCAAACTTTTGAAAAGTAGTGTATAAACAACTGTTTTAACATGACAAACAACAATTTTAACACGACAAAAAGGTCTAAATGCATTATGAAGGCAGTCAACAAAAAATCAGCAAATGTCTAAATGAAATAGCAGAAAAACACAATACCACAATTAAACAGCAGGAAATCTGCTCTGTAATTGTTTTTTTTTTCCAAGAAAAAAAAGATGGATGGAGTAAAACAGCACTAAAACTAAAGCACTAGCACTTTAGCTCTAAAAAATGACTCAAAAGAGTCAATAAGACATTTCAAAAGAGAGAGCTGTCAAACTACAGTACATCACTAAAATATTAAATAGTGCCTGAAAAACACATGATTGTTATGAAAGTAATAATAAATGAGTAGCATAAAATAAATGGATCAGTCTACCTGTCTTACTTGAAATGTCCAAGTAGTTTATTATTCCTTTAATTAAAAAGTTATGTTTAAAAATGCAAACAACTTTCAAATAGACATTTGTAGTACTAGGTAAAAATAATCACGAATAAAGTCTATATGAAAAGGCATTTGCAAACCGTGACATACAGAATATTTAGCAACAAAAAAAACCAATATCATAAATCCGAGGCAGGACGATCTGTTTTTCTGACCTATGACAAACAAGGTCAGTGCATTATTATATACTGTATAACAGGCATTATTTTGCAGTTCTATCTGAATCTGGTGGCGCAGGAATTGCACAGTTCACCTTTAACACAAAAACATGCTTCATGGTTTTGCAGAAAAACTTGGCCTTGCTTTTTATACTATTCACTAGGACCCTTTTGCACATCTGAGCTCATGAATCAATCTAGATTGAGAGACAAAATACCTTGAAGAGCCTTGCCTGTAAAGCCTTTTCATTCTCTGGCTCTGTGAATGCTTGTTCACAGCAATCTTTAGAGGTACACCACTGCGCTGGCATTCGCTGATACAACAGTACAAAAGCCGGACATTTCAGTTTTTTTGAGAGCTTTTAGAGTAGAGAGTAGTGGATTTGTAAAAGTGCAGATGAAGAACTAGAGTTGAATTGTAAGAGGCTCAACCAGTCCCTCTTGACTTGAGTTGATTTTGACCACCCTGGTGTACAGGTGTGTGCGCTCTCTGAAAAACACAGATCTGTGTGCGCGAATCATTTCCCTGAATCTCTCCATTACTCTGTACTGGGCCAGTACATTTTCCTCCCAAATTAGCGTGCTGGAAATGTAGAGATGCCGAGTGTGATCTGCTTTATTCACTTGCATTCAGAATTGACTGATGAAAGATTCATGTGTTTTGGTGGAGTGATGAGGCCTGGAAACACACAAACAAACCTCCATAGAGTTCCCTACAGCCCCCTGTGTCTCTCTGTCTTCTGCTCTCTTCCTCTCATAACCCTGTATATATTTGATTGCATGTGAGCTAGCGAGTTATTAGTCACTTTGGTAGTTTACACATGCAAATCCAACTGTGACTGTGTTTGACGTCAACGCTGTGTTTGTTTATTAGATGTGAAAAATATATTCTGAACTTGGGGACACAAGGAGCTACACTTGATGCCTTATTCGTGGCGGTTTCTACACGTGAGCCATTCTCCATATTGGAACGGTCAAAGCTGATCCATGAACACAAAAGAAGCAAGTTGACTGTGCGTCTGTAACTGTATCTATACGCATGTATGAGTGTCTATATCTACAATAGAATTAAGCAAATGATTTAGCTAATTTTGCTGATTTTGAAATGTAAATCTTAAAGGTTTTTACAACCAGAGTTGTAAATGGTTGCAATGGTGTAGCATATTGGAGACACACATTTGAAGATGGTGAATGTGTCAATGTATTTGGAGTGGCTGAATGTGGAATCTATATATACATATTACTGGCATGTATTGAAGAGAAGAAAGTGTTAAATAAAGTCATTATTTTTGTTTTCTTTGCACATAAAAAGTATTCTCGTAGCATAAAATTACAGTTGAACCACTGACGTCACATGGACTATTTTAATGATGTCCTTACTACCTTTCTGGCCCTTGAACGTGGTAGTTGCATTGCTGTCTATGCAGGGGCAGAAAGCTCTCGGATTTGATGAACAAAGGTCTTACGGGTTTGGAACCACATGAGGGTGAGCAATTAATGACAGAACTTTCATTTTAGGGTGAACTGTCCCTTTTGGATGCTAAAATTACCCCTAAGGTGTTACTATATCGACCAACTTGGAACTCTATTGCTTTCAATGAGAAACATTTGGGGCCCAATACAAATGGCATGGGAGATGTATTGTCATGAACTTAAAAATGTGAGGTATAATTTTGTGATTATGGTGCATGTTGGAGGATGATTTTTAATTTAAACAGTCAGAATATTTTTTATTTACATCACACTATTTAGACATTTTTTGGACATTTAAAAATTGCCACTTGAATTGTTACATCATCTTGCAGTTTCATTAGCTCTCATGTGTCTTATGACTGACTGCATCATAATACAGTTCAGTTTTATAATTTGAATGAGATTTGACTGTATGAACTGAGCAGCATCATTTTCTGCGAATAAAACTCTATGTTTCACTCTGTTCCTCATTTAAAATATTGTATGATTATAACCGCATTTATTCCATAAAAGCGCAGATGGGAGGGGAAAATTCGGAGACATAGTTAAGACATGCTTTTTTGGGTGTTAAATATTGTCACAAATACCAGTAATTTTCATGACCGCAAACTTTACGTTAGGTGATTCATTTTAATACTCTCCTCCCAAAAAATTTGCATCTGAAAGGGAAACTCCTAAAAAAGCATATTCAATAATGTCAGGCGCAAAAATAACTGTGTCAACACCTTTTCAGCACCAATTTTTAGTGCACGTCTTTAGTAAATCCTGAGAGTACTATTTAATGCCAAAAGACGGTTTGTGCTGGCACAAGCTGTTAGTAAATCTGGCCCTTAGAATGCACCATTTAGACTGATTTTGGTCAGTTTTTGTGACTGTACTTTGATCTACCTGTTACACTGTAAAAAAAAAAAAAAAAAAAAAAAAAAAAAAAAAAAAAAAAAACAAATTTGTTGAGTCCACTTAAAATAATTTGTTACCCTGCTGCATTAAAATTTTAAGTTTAGTGCACTCAAATAAGTCAGCTTGTAATCTTAAGTTGTACTAAGTGAAAATGTAGATATTGAGTTGACTAAACAAAAAAATTGGTTTGGTCAACTTAAAAGCTGTGCATGTTACCCAGCTGCCTTAAAATTTTAAGTTGAATGAACTCCAATATCTAATTGTCACTTAGTACAATGTAACATTTCAAGTTGACTAAACTTTTTTTTTTAATTTGTCTGAATTTAAAATTTTAAGGCAGTTGGCAACACATTATTTTAATTTAACTCAACAAATTGTTTTTTACAGTGTACATGTTTTATATTGTTGAATAATTATTAGATTTAGGGTAGGGGTGGGGTTAGGTGCTCAAAAATATCTATGGAAGTGTAACTAAACATAAAATTTTTTAAATGCATTTTTAAATGCATCCAAATAATTAAATGCATCTTGATATGATGGAAAAGGCAAGCAACTGAAAGCAATGGAAATCCTAGTTCATCAATATAGTGACACCCAGGGGTACCGTTAACATCTTAGTAGTGCAGTACTTCAGTTTTTGATGCCTTGGCAGTGAGAATGGGTTGGTAATTTGTACCCTTGAGGTACTACTATGAACCTTTTAAGGGCAAATAAAGTACAAAGCTATCTCTCTGACAAGTTGTTGTACCCCTGAAGGTACAATTTTTGCATTTTTTTCTGACAGTGTAGCATTTAAGAGAGAGGCAAATTGACCAGCAACATGCACTTTAAAGGTTTAATTTTCGTTTGGACTAAAACAATTATTTCTCTTTTTAAAATGTCACGTAAAAGCTTCAGTTTGAATGAAATCATCCGGTTTTAGCAAAACTGGACTAACAAACCTAGATAAATTATATAGCTCAGCTTCATCCAGCATGTTTACATGGTAATTGGTTAATGTTTACAATTTAACATGTACAATTCGGTTTACCGCTCACTTTCGGCTGGCAGTAATAGTGCAATGTTAATTGGACCAGGCAAATAGCACTGAGCTTTGTGAATAAGGTGCAATCTGTGAGCCTAATTAAAATAGGAAAGAGCTGTGTTTGCATTAAAAAAAATGACAGTGACAGTAAAGCCTGCATGAATTGGCAATTCACACTATTTTCTAAACGGCAGTTTTTGATCTTATTGTGCCTCATTTGCATTCTCTACCTCTATCCAATCAACAAGTGATGGATTGTTGACCGTGGACCACAAAACCAGTCATAAGGTGTCCAGCTGACCTTTATTCATCTGTAAGCTGAATAAATAAACTTGCCATTGATGTATGGCTTGTTAGGATAGGACAATATTTGGCCGAGATACAATCTGGAAACTGAGGGTGCAAAAACATCAAAATATTTAGAAAATCACCTTTAAAGTTGTCCAAATGAAGTTCTTAGCCATGCATATTACTAATTAAAAATTAAGTTTTGATATTTACACTAGGAGATTTACAAAATATGGAACATTATCTTTACTTAATATCCTGATGATTTTTGGAATAATTTTTTTTTTTTACAACGTGTGGGTCTACTGATGACTGGTTTTGTAGTCCAGGGTCACATAGGAAATATTTTTCTTTGTACCTTATTTGCCCCTATATTGTATTTGTTCAGTGAACTCACGCTTCTCTGTTTGACCACCTAGCCAGAATACATATATTGGCGGATTATGTGTGGGATGGTGTAGCTCCCACAGGGCTAGTTTTTAGTCTCAGTCCTGGCCTGCGGTTTGGTGGATGAAGTGGTCCACTTTTCCATGACTCTGGCAAAGCTGATCCAGCTAAGCAGACAGCTCTACAGCGGCCAGACCGAGCGCACAGAGCTCCTCGACGCTGCTGAGCCTGGTTTATCCCCTGCTACGGCTTCCTCCTTCTCTCCACATGGTCTGTCAAGGGTTTCGGGGGCAAGGCAAGCGTGTGCAAGCAATTCATGTGTGTTTGAAGTGCGAATTTGATCAGAGGCAGGAAATTGCTAAAGATGTTCTTGTGGCCGCAACAGCGCGCAAGATATCATTAGCAGGTGCTTCTTTTCTCAGGGCCTGAGGCACTTTTAGAGATGGACAGGATGGAGGTGAAGGGGCAGAAGATGATGAGAAGGAGAAGAAAGTAAAGGGGTTGGAAGCGTAGAGAGAATACACGTTGGAATAACGCAACATGTTTAACCAAGACCTTGATTTTAACATGTGATCATGTTTTCGAATCCCCACAAGACTGCACTGAATATTTAATGCTAGTTAGATATTCCTAGCTGAACTTCTGATTAACCTGCGATTCCCAGTCCTTGACATTAAGAAATTAAATGACGCCGTCTATCAATAGCACGTTTCAGTATTTAGTTTTTTACTAATCTTGCTGCCTTTGCAGTAACGATTTTGTAGTATTGCCTCTGTGCGCTGCTGCATCTCTCAGCAGGTGGGTGTTAACAGCTTCACCGACTGAACTCCTCACTGAGCTAATGGCCTTGCTGACTCTAACGCAACTTCTAACTAGTCTAAAATAATCGAAGGCAGTCTCTGGGATGGCCTTGACCAGAGAATGAGCTGCTTCTTACACTGAAGAATTGACTTCTGCTTGTGTTTGATTCAAACTTTCATTCCTAATTGGTAAGTGTGATGAACCTCAGCTAGAAGAGGGCAAGATTTCAGCAAAAAATCGAATTAGACAATTGGGGTTAGAAACAAACCCTGCAGTACAGAGGTCTTCCAAGATTTAGACACCTCTGCAATTGTGAGTTATAATTGAGGGCAGTTTAATTTTGTTAAAACTGTGCAATGTTTGCCTTCAAATATGCCAGTCTTTCAAAGGAAGCAAGAAAAACAGCCTTCACAATCAATTCTAAATTTGCACACCAACTAAAAGTGACACATTTTACTGTTGTTTTAATTATTTATCTTCTAGTTAAAAGCCTTTTTTAGACACAGTTCTACAGATCTAGAACAATCAGAATGGGCATTCAAATGACACAACTTCTGTTGTTTCCATTAAAAATATGGGTGACAAATTAGCATCTAAGTGAAATTGAGACTTTAATTGAAATGAGTGCACTTAATAGAATGCACTGTTGTTTCACAATGACATGAGGGTGAGTAAATGGCGACAGAAATAAAATTGTCAGGTAAACCATCTCAATAAATCAGAATTTAAGTAATGATAATAACGATGAAATCTAAATTATTAAAGGATTGAAAACATATGTGACCCTGGAACACAAAACCAGTCATAAAGGTCAAGGTTTGAAAGCTGAATAAATATGCTTTCAAGGTTTGTTGAGATAGGACAGTATTTGGCCGAGATACAACTATTTGAAAATCTGGAATCTGAGGGTGCAAAAAAAATCAAAATATTATGAGAAAATCGCCTTTAAAGTTCTTCAAATGAAGTTCTTAGTGATGCATATTACTATTCAAAAATTAAGTTTTCATATGTTTATGGTAGGAAATTTGCAAAATAACTTAATAGAAGATGATCTTTACATTGTAAAAACAAAAAAACAAAAAACACAATTTGTTGAGTCAACTTAAAATAATTTGTTACCCTGCAACTTGAAATGTTTAGTTGTGCTAACTGAAAACTTAGATATTTGAGTTGACTAAACAAACAATTTGGTATGTTAAATTTAAAAGCTGGGCTTGTTACCCAGCTGCCTTAAAATTTTAAGTTGAGTGAACTCAAATATCTAATTTGTCACTTAGTACAACTTAACATTTTAAGTTGACTAAACTTTTTAGAGTTGACTGAACCTAAAATTTTATTTTATTTATTTTTTTCAGTGTACTTAATAACTGAATGATTTTTGGCATAAAAGAAAAATCTATCATTTTGACCCATACAATGTATTTTGGCTATTGCTACAAACATACCTGTGCTACTTATGACGGGCTTTGGTCCAGGGTCACATATAAGACTGAACAACAGGGTTGTATACAAATTTGCAGTAACGAAGGAGCAGAAGATTTAAAGGAGTTTTTCATTCATTTATAGATGTTCATATTGGAATATAGACTAGATAGTAATATGTTTATTCTGTTTAAATTAATTCAGACAAATAATTCCATATTTGTGAGGTATCTAAATGAATGTTTACTGACTCCTGTTGTATTTATTCTGTTCAAGATCAGCCCAACATGGGTTCCATTTTTTTTTTCTTTCTGAAAAGTACCTCCTTTTTTTTTTTGCTTTTGTAGGTAGAGGGCTTTTTACTCTGTTTTCTACACTGGCCTTGTGTGTGTGAAGCTGAAACCCTTTCACTGTATGAGGACACCGTAGTCGAAGTCCTTCATTTTCTATTTGCCCCCAGGCACTTTGACAGAGGCAGTGAGGTTAAAGCCCTGCTTGTAGCACAAGCAAAATAGGCCACTTTCTTTGGAGAGAAAGAGAAAAGAAAAAGACGTGCAATGTGGTAAAAGATCAGAGGTGAGCTTTTCTCTAAATTGTGTTAAGTGCTCCGTGGCCTTGGTTATAAAGGGTGATCGCAATCATTTTTACCCATCGTAACCTCTGTTACACTTCACGCTGCTGTTTGCTTTGTTCACAGAAGATGTGCGTCACATCTTAGAAGAATGATTTCTCAGTCTTTACAGATCTGCCCGTTCTTGGCATAAAAATCTGTAACAATACACCATTAAATCACACACTGACACTTTTTTTTTCTTTTACTGTAAACTTCTCATACCTCCCTTAAGGTTTGCACTGTTCTAAGTGAAAGCTGATTTGAGTTTGTTATTTTGACAATTTGAGATAATTGTAATCGAACGTGTTTGGCGATGCAGAAGTAATGCTAAGGTAACTCCCGAGAGTGTGTGAAAGTCAGGGGAAATTGAAAACCAGCAACCAAACACTGTAGTCCCTCCTCTGAAATGACTTATTGAACAGGACGCTCTGAAGTTCTGGACAGCCATTAACTAAAGCTATAAAGGATTGAGAAAACAAGCCATGGGTTATTTTCTCTCTGGGTGATTCTTTACACTCAAAAACAGGGATGATATTAAAAATCCTGAGAGCTCATTGGATGCAAAATAGAGGCAATAATTGAATGATGACATTAAGTAAGAAAACAAAAAGCTGCAACTGTAGTTCTAGTCCTGCAAAAGATCCAAGGTTTGATGGACAGATGAATGGATGGGAATTTGAAATGAAAGATGTATGTGAAGAGGTGCATTAGATGGATTATAGATGGTTAGATGGATTATGTATGGTGAACAGGGTTTCTGTTTCAGGTTATCCAGACTGTTATGGTGCATATTTCTGGGCATTTTAAGTGGCTTTTGGGAAGAGAGACATATAGAAAATACAGATTCTATTTTCATGAGAAGAGATATGTCAAAACTTTGCCTACAACTCTTTGAGTATTTTATCAAGTGGACTTTGCCGCTGTGAAGTGATACCAGCGGTGCATTAGTATATCTGTAAATAACCCCTGCCGATGCTGTTACTCGCTGCATGCACTCTTCATCTCTTATTTATCACAAACATGTGAAAAACATGCTGGAAAAAAAAGAACAAGGTTTTAACCACAGAAGAGACTAGCGTGTTTGTAAAAGTGCTGTTTATAGCAGAGATACATTTTCATATATCTACAGTAGATAGACATTGATACAACATCTATATACAGTATTAACAGCATCTTAAATATAAACGCTTTTATGAAAGTATAAAAATCTTTTGAGGTTTATCAAATTCACAACATTTATTGGTTGATTTTATTGAGATTCATTAAAAAGCTTAACACATCACATTTACTACAGTCTTTACCTAAATTGACATTTAACAGTTTCATTATGTGATTTATGTTTTTTAATGACATGTTTTAAACATGTTAATGTTGCACAGTAATATTGGTGGAGTTTCACTTGTTAATTTTTCACATATACTTGTTAATTTTTGAAGCCGTTCATTCAGTCACACAAATAGTGCATATGGCAACTTTTATTAGTTCTGTCTGTATTTCATTTATAAATGATTTTTTCATTTATAAATGCCATTAAGGTAGGTAGACGGCTTTGTTGCATTCATGCAATCTTTTTGACTTTACTGTCCTGCCAGAAGCGGTTTATTATTTTGAAAACTTTACTTGGTGCAGACGTTATACTGGCCGCGACCTCTAATGTTATCGCTTACTACAGTATGTCAAGACTGACAGATTTTAGATCTTGGTGCAGGCTGGTTGTTTTTTTCTTTTTGGCCAAGGATCACTTTTCTGTAGTGAAAAGACAAAAAATGGCTCCAGAATAGACACCCATACCCTGTCACAGAAAAAAAAGTGTACTCTGATTCTACTAGATTATATTATGTAGGCCTATTTCAGCCTTGTTAAATGTATTTGATTGAGCTATTTTGCATTGCAGCTGTGGTTTTTTGTGCATTTTAAATTGCAAAATAGTTTATTTGAATTTAAGGACTTTTCATATTAAGTTCAATTGCCCAACCCACATGTCCAAATGCAGTGGATAGCAATGATACTGCTACAATAGAAATGAGGTCACCTAGGTTATGTATAGATGTGAATTTCTGTAATCGGATTAATCAGGTAAACACTAAGAGTTTGCAATCATGCCAAATGCCAGATAAGGGAGTTCAGAAACAGAACATAGACACAGAGCAGAGTAACGGCTGAAGGCAAAAAGAGACAGAGAAACAGACAAAGAGTGTATGAGAGAGAGAAAGAGAGATATTGGTACACCATATGGCTGGAGAAACATCTGGTCGCCCTGGGGGCATTAGAGACTGATGGAGCCGCGTTACTGCAAAAGGAAAATGTATTATTACGATTGAATAAATAAATAAAGTTTGAAGTCATTTAAAGTCATCTGATGCACTAAAAGGTTTGGGAGGCTGGCGAGCACATCTGTCCCTGCAAACGGCCCCAGTTTTGGGCGAGTAGGTGGCGGGAAACTGATTGGATAATTGTGGATAATGGAGAAGGAGCATTTAGGACGTGAAATGGAAGGCAAAAAAAGCAGCAAAAACACTGCGGTTCTGCGGAACAGCCCAGTCGGCTTCTAAATGAACGATTTTCTCTCCTTTTTTTCAACAGAGAATGTTCTGAATTGACATTTAAATGATGTTATAGCCTGGTATTTATGTGATCATCTATGCAAATCAAGCTTTTACTAAACAGAGGCAACTCTGAATCCACTTATTTGCTGTTGTCTCTGCATTCGAATAATTACAAATAGTCTTTAGCCTGTTAACTTCCATTACTTCGATAATGGAAGGTAGGGTGATAAGGCAGCAATGTTACTGCCACCACGTAATGATGGTGTTATGCATCCAAAGAGGCTTTTCAACTGCATGTAGCTTGCTATGAATTCCTTTAGAAACCTCTCTCTGTGTTATCAGTCTTATGTCAGTTTGAAGGCCAGGTCTTGTCATTGTGCAGGTGAGCCCTTTTAGCCCTTGAAATTTCAAAGCAGTATGTCTTTATTTTAACTTAATGTTTTGAAGAATCTTTAATTAGCTGTTTTTGTTTTCATGAAAGTATTCCGTACGACTTTCTATGCTGTATGTGACCCTGGATCACAAAACCAGTCATAAGGGTCACTTTTTCAAAATTGAGATTTATACATCATCTGAAAGCTGAATAAATAAGCTTTCCATTGATGTATGGTTCTGGAATCTGAGGGTGCAAAAAAAAAATCTAAATATTGAGAAAATCGCCTTTAACGTTGTCAAAATAAAGTTCGTAACCATGTATATTACTAATCAAAAATTAAGTTTTCATATATTTACAGTAGAATTTTTTACAAAATATTTTCATGGAACATGGTCTTTACTTAATATCCTAATGATTTTTGGCATAAAAGAAAAATCAATCATTTTGACCATACAATGTATTTTGGCTGTTGCTACAAATATACCCCAGCGACTTAAGACTGGTTTTGTGGTCCAGGGTCACATATGTCCTATTAATCTTCAGTGAATGGAGAACTGATGTCTATGGAGTCTGTGAGATGATTTATGGATGAATCATTCAGTGAATCATTTGCGAACCGGGTCTTAAAAGAACATATTCGTTCACAGATTCCATGTCAGTTCACTTTTCATAAAAGGTCAAGCATTTTTTTTTTTTTTTTTTGATATTTTTTGGACTATAAAGTTCCTCTAAATGTCTTCATAATATTCATACTAAAGTCCTATTTAAAGGTATTCTAACATGAGTAGAAGGGAAGCTTTTTAAGCATATTTCATAAAATAATTGTATTCTGAAGCACAGTATAAAAAACTTAAACAAGGTATTTGAAAAAGAACTCATCAAAATTAGAGAACAGTTACAGATGACACCAAGTTAATGGTGTTAATCTGGCACCTGGTACTAATTTCCTCAATTATATGACATATTTAACTGGCAGCATTTCTCTAATTTTCACTGAGATTGCAAGATGGCAGGCTGCTGTAAAGTGACTGAAACACTGCGACAGGAGGTTTTCCAGATGAAGGCCAAAGGGATGACCCTTTCAGCCATTGCAAGAGAAGTTTGTAATACCAAATCTGTGATTTTTTGAGTATTGCAGGTTTACAGTGACACTAATTCATTCAAGTTCCCCAAAAAGGCTGGTCATCCACATAAGACAAATACACAAGAAAACAGGATAGTGCAGAGACTCTCAATGGTGGATCGGTTCAACACAGCAGCTGGAATTGCATGCCGGTTTAGTGCTGAACAGGGTAAAGATCTGTTTAAGAGAAGTCGGACTGAAAGCGCATTTTGAAGTGACCAAGCCTCTCATCAGCAGAGAGAATCAAAAGACTAAGCTCACACTTGCTGAGGATCATGTTGTGTGGAGAGAAGAGAACTGAAAGTTCACTTTGGTGAAAGCCCTTGTTGACGAAGTTATGGAACAAACTATGAAGAAGAGTGGACCAAGATCACACCAGCATAGTGTGAGAAACTAGTGATGTCCTGCGGCCGCAAATTTGCTGAAGTCATACAAAACAAGGGCCTCTACACTTTCTACTAATTTATGACAGCTTTAACCCTCCAAAATGTTAGTTGTAATCTTTTTTTTTGTACTACAGTGGTTACTGATCTACAATTTTGATTAATGTTTTTTTTACAAAATAAAGTTGTTTTTTTTTTCTTGAAATGCCTTGGTTATTTTGTCATACATGTTAGTAGAACAGTTTTGAGCGATGAAGATTAACAATATTTCATAAAAAAAACCAAAAAAAACCCCAAGTATTTATACATAGTTCTCTAATTTTGATCTCCACTGTGGTAATATTATTCAAGGTAATATACATTCCATTTCCTCTCCTTAGCTGTTTAAAATAAGCTTTGTTTTCTTTCTCACTTGCACACACAAACTAAAAAGGCAAGCTCACCACTGATTTCCATACAGCAGACCTGTAGATAGAGCCTTACCCTCCAGATCCTCAATAGTAGATTGTGAGGAGTTTTCAGAAGGGAGCATATTTTATCGAGTAGCTCGGGTTAGCAAAGAGTAATTTATACTCAAGTGGTTTTAGCCAGATAAACAGAATGTAAGAGGACAGCGGTGAGCAGTGGATTCTGCCACTCTCATAGACTCGCCGAGACCCAGCTGCGCTCTGTTTCCTTATGATAAAACACACAACAAAGACGCAACAAAACAACAAACAATAGAGGGGAATTCAGGCTTCAGAGATAACCGAATAGTAGTGTTCCTATCAGCATGAGAAGACCTGTATGGTGTTTGTAGCCGAGAGACGCTGCTGAGAGTCACATTTGTGTGTTTATGTGGTTCATGAGATAACTTGAAGCTTTGCGGCTGCTAATAGAATGAGGAAACAAAAAGATAAATGGAAAGGTGTTAGTATGGGTTAGTGCTCGTTTGAAGATAAAACTTTATTTTGAAATTATAAAGGAACTAATTCTGTCATCATGTTCTGTACTCAGCCTCATGTTGTTTCAAACCTGTATGACTTACTTTCTTCTGTGGAACATGAAAGATTTTGAAGAATATCTTGGCTCTTTTTCATAAAATGAAAAAGAATGGGAATTGGGGCTGTCAAGCTTCAAAATGACGAAAAAAAAAAAGCATGAAAAGTATTATAATAGACTATATGTGACCCTAGACCACAAAATAAGGGTCAGTTTTTTGAAATTGAGATATACATCATCTGAAAGCCGTATAAATAAGCTTTCCATTGATGTATGGTCTGTTAGGATAGGACAATATTTGGTTGAGACACAACTATTTAAATATCTGGAATCTGAGGGTGCAAAAAAAAAAAAAAAGAAAAAATCAAAATATTGAGAAAATAAGCTTTAAAGTTGTCCAAATGAAGTCCTTAGCAATGCATATTATAAATCAAAAAATAAGTTTTGATATATTTATGGTAGGAAATTTACAAAATATCTTCATGGAACGTAAATCATTTTTGCCATAAAAGAAAAATCATTTTGACCCATGCAATGTATTTTTGGCTATTGCTACAAATACACCCATGCTACTTAAGACTTAAGGTTTTGTGATCCAGAGTCACATATGACTTTTTTATTGGCATGTGTGGTTCCATGAAGAACCTTTAATAACATTTTAATTGCACAGAAGGTTCTTAGATTACTAAAATGTTCTCCGCACAAAGAAAATAATGGTTCTTTTTGGAAAGGTTTTTTGGGGAACCCAGAATGGTTCTTCTGTAGCATTGCTGTGAAAACCCCACTTATTTTTTAGGAGTGCATAAGTCCTCTGAACAGAAACATACCTGTTCTCCTTTCAACTTTGCGTGTGTTATGAAACAAGAAAGCCAAGGGGTTTGAAACAATGTGGCGGTAAATGATCACAAGAGTTTTCTTTTGTGGTGAACTATTGCTTTAAGCCAGAAAATATTATGGGGAACATTTACATAGAAGGAAATCTCCTTTCAGCTCTCCAAACTCATAAACGAGCTTTGTGTCTCCTACCGAGAACATTTTGAACATCAATCCGTACAATGAGCAACAAAACGTTGAAAAATAGAAAGAGAAAAGCAATGGATTATATTACAAAACATGTTTTGCTGCAAAACTTCCATTTCATAGCAGCTAATTCAAGAAAGTAAGTAATGAGGGTCGGATATCTTGTTAGCTGTGTTTTCATTGAGCGTGCTTTGGCACGGAGCACAGAAAGCCAATGCAGATATTTTAATTAAGCAGCAGAAAAACAGGAAGCCTTACTTGGGTCCAAATCTGTGACAGCAAAACAACATTGCAAGTTATTTTTGCAAAGTTTTCAAAGATCCAGACTAGACCCCCAACCCCTCCTTCTCAAGCATCCTCCGTTAGCGTTAGCCGAATCTTGTTCGCCTATGCATATGTATAGATTGAAGTTGTTTGAATTTTCCAATGCGTTTATTTTTAAATCTTTTTTATCTTTAATCATGATTTTGTGTTACTCCACAGTAGATTGTCTTGATGTTCCAAATTATAATGAGATTTATGTTTCTAGGACACCATCAGAAATGAGGCTGTATTCTCTGTGGGATACTCCAAAGTATTTCCTCCCAGTTTTTCTTCTTCTTCTTCTCCTCTCTTTCTCTACTTGTTTTAAATTCAATAACAAGGCAGTGAATGACAGACAGAAGGCAGAGAAACAAAAGGAGCAGAGAGAGGCCCCATCAGTGTAGTTACACATCCTAACGAGTCAGTCAGATGGCTCGTACTCCAACTGCGAGCGGCACGCACAACACCAAACAAGCCCTGGTGGGCTCCACACACAACATGCCCTCCGTTGTTTAGAGAACGTGATCAGAGGAACATTAACTCTGCGTTGGGCGTTCGCCTGGTATCTGGTATGAAAAAATATGAAAAAACAAAGACGTTGGATTAGAATATGAAATGATTTACCTACCATCTTTTCCATGCAGCGTCTCATCTCAGCTCCAAAAAATGACTCGTGCGTTGTATTCCAAATCTTCTAAATCCACATGATAGACTTGCGTGAGGATATTCATCGATATTCATTGATTATCTTCATCTCCCAGGGCTCCAGACCAACATGGTAGCACCATCTGGAGTTTGCAAAAAAAAAAAAAAAAAGTTGAAAATAGAAATAATACATTTTATAAATAATACATGTGTGCAAACTGAATGTAATATTTTCTGTTTCATTTGAATTAAATGAAAAAGTTAAATTAAAATTTATGTTAGATGCAGTTTGATAAAGAGCTCTTTTTTGACAAACTTTAGTGCTTTATATGTCATTTCTATTTTTGAAATATGGTTAAAATGTTCTGACAAGCATTTATGGTAAACTAAGATATATTTTAATGTCATTTCTGTTGAAACTTGTATTATTAAATTACACATTTGTAATGATGAAGTTGCAATTTAGTGCATTTAAATTATGTTTAACTTTATTTAATACTAAATAACACACGACAGTTAAAGTGCTTTAGTATATCAGACGCAAATGTTTGGAAAGATCTTTTTGAATGAGATGTGAGTGCATTAACGGAGCGGGATCATTTCAGCGATTAAAACCTTCAATCTTTGCAATAAAGAGAGCGTATGGCTTCAATGAAAGTATACATTTATATAAGTATTTCTGTTTTTTACAAATGCATGCAAACCATTAAATTAAGACAAACAACTGAAAACAATGGAGGACCCTGCACGTTAAAAATTACACAAAAGGGGTACCTTGAGCGTCAAAAAGGGGTATTCTGACCAAACATCAGTATGTGAGTTGGGAGTGAGAACCTATTGATTATAAAATACGGTTTAATTTGACATTACAAAAATGAAGTTAACCCAATCATACATTTGTAGACATGACCACACTGGGACCTTAAAATAAAGTGTGACCAAAATCTTATATAATGTTTCTTATTGATGTGAGTTGGTTGTCAATAGTTGTTTTTCATTACTACTGTGTTTCTGCTATTTTTTTATTTTATTTTATTTTTTAAATACACTGATCTTGCCATGAAAATAGTCATTGATGACTTTATGGCAATACAATACATAAAGTAGACATTACAAAGTGCACTTTTTCTAAAAGTGTACTGAAGTGTGTTAGGAAGCAGTCATGAAAGTGTACTCTCTAAGTGGCCTTTTGTTTCATTAATGTTATATTATTTGTAAGAAGAGCTTTGAAGATTTAAAGTACCCCACACTACAAGTGCACATTTAATACATTTAAGTGCACTTATTATTATTTTTTTTTTTGCAAGGGTTAATGTTGTATTTGACAAATAAGTGCATTTGCTATTAAATATTACATATTTTATCTCATGAAAATGTGCATTTGACAGTAAAGCACTGAGTTGGGCTGCAGATGTAAATTTAGTGATATTAGCATATAAATCTGTAAAGGTGTAAAAACAAGTTTTATAATGATTTTGTATTATGAGAATTAAAATGCGCCTGCTCGGAGCTCACCATCCATTCTAACAAGTAGGACTGTTTCATTCAGGGTTTAAAGAGATTGCCATTTTGATGTTTCTCATTAGCTACATTTTTGAGTGAACTATTCCTTTAAATCTCACTGCTGCAACAACTGCACATCATCTGTCAAGCAATCTTGATCCAGACCTTATTTAAACAACCCCATCTATCCAACCTAGATCTTCTCCACAGGGCATCCAGCTTTACCAAAGCAAAGCTTCAGGGAGACTTTCATCCTTGGCCTGAAGGTGTACCATATAGCAGGTTAATAAAGAATGCATCTTACACTAAATTATGCAGTGGTAACGGCTTGAAATGAATTCAGCAGGAAGAAGAGAGAGAGCTGAAATGGGAATTTATGCTTCGCAACATCAGAGTTTGTGAACCTCTGCATGAAGGCTTTGATTAAAGCTTGATGTACACTGCATTACAATATGTCAAACTTACAAGGCCATATGTGGAAACAATGGACACCGGCTGTTTCTGTGAAGCATTTCAGTTATTATCTGACCAGTTTCTACTTTTTTTTTACAGTCATGTGCTGCTAATATTGTAGATGCATAGTATACTGGTACTAAAACATTTATTGAGGTGCGATATCATTTTGCAAATTTTGCTCTCTGACCCAAAGAACAATGTGTTGATATTCAGCACAGCTTAACATTTCAAACACTGTAATGTAAAGCATAAAGGGTAAAGGACAGACATATTAAATGCATTAAATATTACTCTTTGAAATACATTTTTAACACATTCATAGACTCATGATTTAATTCTATCATTTATCTATAAATCAAATCTTTATGGTTTACTAACTAGTCATTTGCAATTTTTGTATGGCAGGATTCAATGATCACCGCAACCCAACAATTGTAAGAAAAGTACAATATTTTTAAATTTTATTACACTGAGTTCAGTGCGTTTCCCATGTTTGAAGCAGTTTGGGAAGTGAATGCACCGTTATCTGTTTTCATATGCACATATATTTTGCTGTCATCCAAGTGATGTTTACCTCTGTTTTTTGTTTTCTTTGCACATCACATCATATTTCATCTCAAGCACGCTCTTCATTGACACTTGTCTCCTTAGTAACCAAGTATATTAATTTTAAGTATATTAGCGTTATGTTTTTTTTTTTTTTTTTTTTTACATTAATGCATTTGATAGATTTATTTATCCAAAGCAAAGCTTAAATTACATTCAAGTTATATATTTAATTTCTAGTTACAGTTAATGCATTTTGTGGCCTTGGTGCATATGTGAGCTACAGGAATTAATAACTATTTTATATTTTCATGGATTTTACAAATACATGAAACAAGAAAACAATAAAATGTATACATAAATGGCATGTGAAAAGTAATAAACAAAAGCATGTGAAAACTGTTAACATGCTTAACCTTAATAACAAAAATCCAACTGCTATTCATTGAAGAAACAACATATTTTCATAATTAAAAAGAAATCTTAATCATTACTGATCATAAATTGTTGACTACCCTAGCCTTACTTCTAAAGTTGCCCAAGGCTGTTTATTTGTTGTTAATTTTAGATTTAGTATTGACAGGTACAAGAGGCTGGTATCCTACAGAATCTGTAATACTGTACAAATTCAACATCAAGTTTAGTGTATTTAATGAGCATTTTAAAAGTTCTGCTCTTATTGATGCTGTTTACTGTATATGTTAATAAACAAACTACTGTGAATGTCTGGGCTTTCTGAGGCCAAGCTTGGTAGTATTTCTATATCTAAAATTAAGTTACTTATTACAACTTCAGATGGCCCCTCCCCACAAATACCGTGTTTTCCTCTTGAGAGAACATTCCTCTAATGGATGGCAGGAACAAAATGCAGCAACCTGGCTTTTACCAACAGAGTAATCTTAGGGGAAAAGCAACAGACTCCCTTGAGAGAACAAGACTCTGGATTGGAGGGAATCCAAAGGGAAACTGAAAGTGCTGAGATGCAGATACTATAGGTGGTGACTGTACTGTGTTTATGAAATTAGAGATGACATGCAGCTGTTCATTAACAAGTGTTGTTTAATCATCGTCAATCAACAGATGATGTCAGTGGTGCAAAGGCTCGCTATTGCTCATATATTGTACAAGGATTTTTGAACAAACTCCTAAATTTGGAACATAACTTGATCAGCACTGAAAATTGATGTCTGAAATTGTGCTGTTTATTACCATATTGTTATATTGGTGCATATAAAATAAAATAATGAAATATCTTATAATATGTTCATTTAGTTACATTCAGTGTGGACAACATGCCTTGATTACTTGTAACTATGTTTGATTTGTGTTTAAGTTTTAACATTAAACATTTTGAAGTCATCTTGGCACCAATGGCTGTTTGATTGAAGTTTGCTTTCTCAGATTCTCTGAAAAACCCTAAGCCCTGAGCCAGTGCAAATACATAAACATTGAAATTTTGAATATCTCCAAAAGGCTGAAAAGTATTGAAACACATTTTTTAGCTACAGTATATCGCCCATCTCTGCTTGATAATAGCTGTTTTTGTGTGAGGATAACCTTTAAACATCGAGGATGTCTTTTTCCTACAGCTGAGGGCAGACTATGAGCATGAAAGTTCAGGTCAGAGAAGAAATCATGAAGCTGAAGAGCAAAAGGGTAGTTCCCATCGCCGCATGCACTTAAGCAATCAAACGGAAGAATCCAGAGTGGCTACTTTATTCTGCCATTAATGACCTCTTGGCTCAGCACTAAAATGGAGAAACTTATGGTGCTTCAGGCTTATATTCGACGTGAGGGACCAGGCCGGCATTTACCTTGCTTAATTTATATTTTTAATTTGCCACAATATGTTCGTCCCATTGTGGTCATTTAGAAGTTATTTATTCAAAACTGTTGGCTCTCATACAATGAACTGCATTTTCACTATATTATTGTGCAATTAGGTGTTCAGTTAAATGAAATTATATAAATACTATAATGGCATTGGTCTACTTTTAGGAGATGAATTGGTAACGCTTTATAAGTACCCACTGGAAAGACAAACTACACATGGAATCTCTTTATTATCTCAACTCTTTCTAATAGACAGCAAGAGATTGAATGGAAAGCAAACGGAGGTGTTTCTACCCTTTAGATTTTTCTCTTGTGAAAAACAGTACAATTGACTTTTTAGAGTTTTAGATCACAAAAATTCCAAACTGTGCTCAAGATTGGCAAAGACACCAAAATAATACAAAAAAAAAAAGAGATTTTAATATGGAATGTAAAGTAGTGTGTTTGTAATTTAGTAGATACGTGGATTGGACAGTTTATATGGTGCTTTTTATCCTTCTTAGCCCTTCATATTTTTGTACTGAAACCCCCAATTTAGTCATTCTGCTTTAAGGCCCTCGAAATCAAAGAACTGGTGTGATGTCATTTTGAACAAAATCAAGCCAAAACATTTTAATTTCAGGGGTTTGAAACAGCTTGCCAAAGCAAACTTTCCAAGCAACCATTGGTCTGTGATTATGATGTCAGTGGTGGGTGTGGCTCTGGGGCTCCGCCCTCTTTGGCTTGGAAATCTTCTCTGATTTTCCTCTGTTTGGTCCATCGAGATCAGATGTCTGCGAGTGAAAACACGGACACACTCAAGAACTGCTTTAAAATAGAAACTGAAGTTGTAATGACACTGACACTTTTTTCATGTTTAGTACTATCAAGCTGTCTACTTTAAAGCAATCTATTGTATAAATGCAGAGGTATTTTAAACAGCAAGGAATTAAAAAGAACTTCACTGTGAGTAAATCAGGGCCTTATAAGTCACCCTTTCGTGTTTCAGGAGAAAAAATAAAAAACAATAGCTTTGGAACAATATGTTCAATATTGTGAACTATTCCTTTAAATTTCATTTCAGCAGACTCTAACCATTGAAAATAAGAATATGATAGATATGCAACCGTGCAGAGTGTCCATCGACGTGACGGCAGCACAATCCGGTCATGTGGTTGCAAATTGTGGAACTCAGGCAAAGAAAGAATGCTTTCAATCTCACACGTTCTCCCTGGAGCAAATGTTACCTCAACCTGAATGGAAATGCTAATCGAAGTTGCTCAAATATTTCATCTCACGGAGTCCGCCGCTTGCCGCATTTTCATTTCCCATTGCAGACACGGCCTGCCATTTGCAGATGGTGCGAGCAAATGTTAATTCACCCCTGCGCACATCAGCGTCGACAGGGCGCCCGAGAGGCCGTGAGTTAACAGAGGAGGGTGGGGCGTTTGACTGGGGGTGTTTACTTAAGGTAATGTAATTGAGTTGTGCCACAGGATCAACTCTGTATGCACTGACGGCCCTAAAGGGGGAACGGACCGATGGCAAAAAAGGGGGTCGGGGAAAGGGCTTTGTGCTGCAGAAAAGCTCTTGGCCCACTTTTTAGCAGGACTTGTGCTTTAAGGAACCTGAGTTCCTGAAGTAGTTTAATCTCCCCCCCCGGATGAGTTGACAGTTCACCTGCTTGGGTCTCTTCCAGGTTACTGGAGCTCTCGATTCACTTACCCGGGGAATCATGGGAACTTTTCCATTTTCTCGAATTAGAACAGTCCATCCAGATAGCAGAACAAAACCTCTAAATGCAGCCAAGCAAAGAAAAACCATACTAGTAAAACTAGGCTTGACAAATTTAGGCTATGGATTAAGAGGGGCCTTTGTTGCGTAATAATATCCATTAGCTACATACATAATGCTGTTTAGTTAACATTAGTTAATGTATTGACTAACGATGAGTGATATTTTGTTACAGTACTTGTTAATCTTGTTTAACGTTAGTTAACTGTTAATTCATTATTAAAGAAAACTTCCAGAACAAATATTAACAGATAATTTACATTCTCCCTTGTCATACAAGATTTTTATGACTTTCTTTCTTCACTCGTAAAGAAATTATGTTTTCTAAGGAAAAAAAATCAGGAATGCTCTCCATGTAGTGGACTACTATGGTGCCCACGAGTTTGAACTTCCAAAATGCAGTTTAATTGCAGTTTCAAAAGGCTCTAAACGATCCCAGTCGAGAAAGAAGAGTCTTATCTAGTGAAACAAATTACAATTTATATACTTTTTAACCTCAAATGCTCATCTTGTCTAGCTCTGCGTGAACTCTGTGCAATCCGGGTCAGTAGAGTTAGGGTATGTCAAAAAACATCTCATTTTCTTCCTGAAACTTGAAAATTGTCCTACATTGCTGTTTTACCTTTTTTTGAACAGGGTGTTTGACCCACCTTACGCGTTCACTTTGTAAACACTGGGTCGGTACTGCTGCAGAGATGTAGGACGATTTTGAAGTTGGAGGAGAAAATGAAATGGGAGTTTTTCAACATACCCTAACTGTATTGATCCGGAATGCACAGAGTTCGCGCAAAGCTAGACAAGACTGAGGTTAAAAAAGTATGTTTTTAGAATGTAACCGATTGTTTCGCTAAATAAGACCCTTTTCTTCAGCTGGGATCATTTAGAGCACTTTAAAGCTGCATTTAAACTGCATTTTGTAAGTTAAAACTTTGATGGAACATCTTGGATGACAAGGGGGTGAGTAAATTATCTGTAAATTTTTGTTCTGGACGTGAACTTCTGCTTTAATTCATTAACAGAAACAACTTTTGATTTAAATAACATATTATTAAATGTTGAAATGAACAACAAATGCTTTAAAAGTATTGTGGTTACACTATTTTACACTGTAATGAATACTGTAGACTGAGTTAAATACTGAGTAAATTTAATTAACTACATGTACGTACTATATGTGACCCTGGACCACAAAACCAGTCATTGATGCATGATGTGTTCAGATAGGACAATATCTGGCCGCGGTACAAGTACTTGAAATCTGGAATCTGAGGGTTCAAAAAAATCAGAATATTGAGAAAATCGGCTTTAAAGTTGTCCAAATTAAGTTCTTAGTGATGCATATTACTAATCAAAAGTTAAGTTTTGGTATATTTACAAATGTACAAAATATTTTTATGGAACATGATCTTTACTTAATATCCTAATGATTTTTGACATAAAAGAAAAATCAACATTTTGACCCATAAAATACAATGTATTGTAGCCTATTGCTACAAATATACCTGTGTGACTTACGACTGGTTTTGTGGTCCATGGTGATGTGTTTCGGATGAGAGTTTGGTTAAGGGTTAGCAGCATAAAATAATGCATCATTTATTGTTGTAAGTAGAGGTAATGTAAGAAGGACCATGTAAAATAGTGTTCTCAATATTTTTTAGGTCTTGTTACCTATATAGTTAACTATAGTAACTACAATAATGAAGTAAGTTTTTGGTTGTTTTTCAGCATGATTTACTTGATCTAAGAACAATTTTTACAGTATACAGTCTAGAAGGTAAAATTTGAAGCGATGTTGAATTTGTTTTTTTTTTTTTTTTGGAAAGAGCTCAACTATGAACACTTTGTCCTCTCATATCTTTCTGATGAATATAACGGGTTATGTAATCCATAGCTGAATGTGTGCAAACCATGTTATAAAAGATTTCCTATGTCCGGTATTGAAGATTAGCACTCTGAGAACATAAAAGATCCGGCAGCTCAATGGGTGCAGTCCACTATCTGCACTTAATCAGAGACTACAGCAGCGAAAGTGTCAGAGTTTTCAGTTTTGTTCTGAGAACAAACTAAGATGAACGATCCCTCTAAGCACACACATAGAGACCCCTACATTCTTAAACTCTTATCATCGAAATAACCCACCGAGTCGAGTGATTTGCTTCACAGCCGGAAGTAAAATGAAAGGGAATCTGAATCTCTCTTTTTGCACATTTTGGCAATCAAGTAACAATAGGAGGTGTGAGATAAAAGGTCACGTCAGCGGGGAAAGGGCAACATGAAGTTCAGTTACATTCGAGCAAAGCAAATTTCTGATCAGGATCAGAGAGGGAATGTGGAAACAGGTCTGAAATCAAAAAACAGGCAAAGAGAGAGGCAGCAAACTCTGGCGCTCTGACAAAAACACTTAACTAGTGGGAAGATTGTTGTATGGTTATTTCATTTTTGCATGCATTTCTAATGCATTTCACTGTAAAAAGGTTAAACAATACAGTAAAATCTGCATTATTTTGTTTATTTATTATATATTATGTCTGAATCAACTTGAATACAGACAGTTTTTTTTACATCTAAGTATTTTTGAAGGTCAAATCAGATATAAAAAGTGGAATACTAGAAAAATACTATTTCAGACTTTTTACTTTTGAATTGTTTAATTTGAATTCAGTGTTACTAACAATTTCTGAGTAAAAATAGTTTCTACACCATTTTTTTAGCAACCAAAATATGTTAAACACATCAAAATTCTTGCTTCTTCAGACTGTATCTTAACCACTAAAAGAAAACTATAATAATAATAAAATATATATAATGTAAACCCATTAATATGTAGGCACAAGTTGCATTTGTCTACAAAACTACAAATTTCACAGTGTAGTAATTACTAGTTTACCTGGCACATTATACATTTTGCAGTAGTGGGGGTTTAATATTCAGTATAATCCAAAGTTGCTTTATAATTGACTTTTTTTCAGTGTTAAAACAAAAAATAAGTCTTCAAAGATGTATTATAGCTCTTTAAAACTAAGACTGAGGATTGTTTTGTTTTTGTTCTCAACCGATTATATTTCTGGAGCCACTTGGTGGTGCTGGTGCATTGTGGGCCACCATCTGCTCTCATTCTCTCTCACTCACCCTCGCTCACCCTTGTAATATAATGTGAGATGAGGGGAACTGTTATGGCAAATTAAATGAAATTAAGAGGGAAAAACAGCTTCATTCACCTCTGTCGTGTGTGATTTCAGAGCTGTCTCTCTGATGGAGCTGCCCCGATGGCCTCTGAGTCTGGTGGTCGTGACAACCAGCTGCCCCAGGCCCTGATGGGAACCCAATATCTGGGCCTCCTCTCTTTCATGGCAGTCTATCTCTCTGTGATTCCCTGTACTCGTCTTTTTTCCCCATTTCTTTCTTTCTTTCTCAGTGCAGGGCCGATGGCCTTTCAATTATCACCCTCACTCAGAGCAGACAAATCTTGGCCCACAGTTCCAAGGTGTGTGTGCATGGGAATCTTTTTTCCCGTGCACATGGTGCATCGGGGTCCCTTCTTCTGTGCACATTGTGAGACTTTCAATAGACAGTCTTATACACTGTGTCCCCACCAGCCGGGTATAATTTTTGAACTGGAACTAGGAACGGAAAAAAAAAAAAATGTCACAGAAGGATACGGATAAGGATATAGGAAGTGAGAACACAGGGCTTCGCACCCCGAGTGCCTGCAGCACACACTGGAGTTATATCAAAGGGCTTCTTTCTTTGTGCACAGGGCTTGATTTTTTTCTGCCGTGGGTCCATCTGCCATTGGGAAGCAGTTGAAAGAGAAGAAGCTTTGGACCCAGCTGGAAGGACTGGCCACTTAGAGGCCCTCCACCTTAGGACAGTGCTGTGACAACTCTCCCACTGCCGTATCTCATTCAGAGCCACAATCCTGTATGGGCCGGAAAGCCCAAAGTGCCACAATTTACAGTACAAACATATTGACCCGCGTACACATCAGTAGTCCATTCGCTCGTAAACCTCTCTCGTAAATCTCTCCACGGAAACCCAGCAAACGAATCGAAGATAGATTAGCTAATCAACAGCCTCTTGACTGGCATGTTTATGAGAATAATGCATGGATTTTGTGCTAAATGGAAAAATAAGCTTGGAAAAACGTATGCTTTTGTCTCGAAATAAACCTCCTTTCTAGTTTTTTTTCTTTCAGAGGAATGATCGATATTTTCCCACCCAAGCTGGCAACACTTTCTGTGAAGCTGGTAGGTATATAATGCATCATTGTGGTGTTCTTGATGCATTCATAATGCAACTTTTTTAAATAGATAGAAAGTTTCATAAAATATAATTTTAGTATAAGTTGCCCTCCTCAGCAAAGGCTTTTATTATAATGTGTGTTACACTGTATGTTCTTCAAGTGAGGTTACCTCTACTGATCTTTAAGATATTGAAGCATTTTGCAATTCACTCAAACAGTTCTGTGGTGTGACACATGGATTTTTAAAAGCAGAAATATTCTATTTATTCTCTTAAGTACTATGAGATCATAAAAACTGCATGTTAGAACTGGAAATATAATGCTTCAAGTAGTTTTAGATTATAGTATTTTACACAGCAGGACAGTGTTAACTAGCCACTTCACTACTCATGGTTTTACCATGAAAAGTCATATTGAAAAAAACATTCACGGTGTAAGAAAAATAAAGTTGAAACACGGAAAAGGCACTGGTAATTGTCAGGTTTATGGACAAACCCTAAAACACAACAAATTCAATGCATAATTCAAAATATGTAAAAACATGCCGGAATAGATTACACAGTACATTGTGCCCTATTTTTATGGACTTTTCTTAAAGTGCATATCCATTTATCAGTATGATATATTTATTCAAATTTATTTTAAGTTTCAAGGAGATAGACAAACTTTAACAAACTTTTGTTTTTCAGGTTACAGCTAACTGCAGTAGAACTTTTCTATTAATTACATGTCACATTTAGATATCTGGCTATTAAATGTGATAAATTACTGTGATACTGATTCAGTGCTGTCAGAGTTTGACTGAGATGTAATTTGTAATCTGTAATTTCCAATGAGCTCTACAGTTTCTTTTTTTAGGCCTAGCTTTGTCCTAATGTTTGATTCTGATTTATTAATGTTATCCAGGCAAGGTATTGTTGTTTGATTAATATTCCCTATAGTAACCCCTAGCAAGATTTAAAAAAATCTGGATGCATTAATTTAATCCAAACTGGCTGAGAGGTAATACTTTAAAATAGTTATTGTAAATGCTGTTCTTTTATACTTTCTATTTATAGAATAGAAAATATCTTGAAGAAAAGAAAGAAAAAAAAATATATATATATATATACAATTTTCAAAAACATGTTTTTTATTATGTTATTATGTTTTTATTGTGTTTAAATACATTAGTTTGCTGTATTGTTTTTTTTTTTTTTTTTTGGTCATTCTTACTTTATATCAAAATAACCCAGCTGATTGATTGAGATTAACTGGAATGCACAATGAAAAAACATGATTCTTGAAAATTGTTAAAAACACAGTTATCTGTTTTTCCAAATTAACTCTATATACAGGGTTTGGATTTAACTGTTTCACTCACCATAATAATATTTATAATAATAAATGTTTCTTGAGCAGCAAATCAGAATGATTTCTGGATCATGTGACACTGAAGTCTGGAGTAATGATGCTGAAAATTCAGCTTTGCATCACGGCAATAACATTTTAAAATAGAAAGTTATTTTATTTTGTAATAATATTTCCCATTTTACTGTTGTAATGTATTTTTGATCAAATAAATGCAGCCTTTGTGATTACTTTTAAAAACATTCAAAAGTCTTACCAACACAAAACCTTTTAAACTGTATGTAAATAAATATAAGCTGAAGGCCCTCATTCTGAAGACCGATGCTTTCAAGTTTCAAAAAATTACAGTTCCTCATACAAAGTCACATGGATTCAGAAGACCAGGAATATAGCGCACATAGTCTACTTTTTTGGGAATTAAAAAAAAAAATCTTCTTTTGTTTTCCACACAAGAAAGAAACTCCTAAGAGTTTGGAGTGACATGAGGGTGAGCGCATGATGAGAGATTTGTCATTTTGGCTGATCCTTTTAAGAATTCCTTTTAGAGCACATCACATACGCAGGCTGAACCCCGAGTATCTTTGTGTTTTCAGCCCTAAACACTGCAGCTATAACACAGAGTTATCCTGAGCATCTGCACTCTCAGACTCTCTGATGCAGCTTGAGTGACTGTCCAGTGCGGCACAGCAAAATGTCTCCCTCCTCCTCTCTCTCCCTCCCTCCCTCCCTCTCTCGCTCACTTTCTCTCATCTCTGTCCACAAGGAGCAAAATAACCTTGAGGAGAAGTGATCAGAGCAGCCTCCATCTTCCAAAGCTGACTAATGGGCTGTTTCTGTCCTCTACCTCAGACAAACCAGCAGCTTTCCTCCACTCTCTCTCCCCTTCTCGCAGGATCCTGTGGTTAATGGGCTACTGATAACTCTCTGCCTCTGACTAACCAGAGGCTCACATAATGTACTCTCTTATATTGTATGGCTAACACACACATACACACGCGCACACACATTGGCCTGGCTATGAATGCCCCACTTTGGCTCTTTTAAAAACTCAAACAGCCTTTCTGCGGCTCGTTTTGAAAATTTCCCCCGCAAACATTCAGTATCCTTCTCTTTAAGTGGTGCCCTCATTAGCTGAGAGGAGAGGACTTCCTTATAGCTGTGTTTTTAAAGGCAGGGCATCTATTAGGATTACATATGCATGGTGTAGAGGCCTTTAATGAAATGGGTTAATGTACCACACGTTAAAAATGCAGCATGTTCAGGTTTCTGCATGTTATGCTGGAACTGCAGAAAAGCACTAGAAGATGGAAGTCTGTCGACCTGCGTACATTTTAAAGACTCAGGTGAGAATGAATTGGACCGAGTGATAATGTTGTTTAGTAGCACATGTTTTAGCACCCCATCTGCTAATGGAATTATTCAAATGAATTCAAGGCACAAACACACCTAATATTAGAAGTGAACACAATTTGCACACAATTCCCAATCTTACGAGTCTGTGTCAATGCATTCATTGTCAATGCATTTTTTCTTTTTTTAGCATGTGAAAAGTGGTTCTTATACTTATAGACTGTGGCCTGTTGAGCTGTAGCAATAAAAATTTAATATGCATTCAGCTTAAAGGGATAGTTCACCCAAAAATGAAAATTCTGTCATTACTCTCTCTCATGTTGTTCCAAACCCGTAAAACTTTCGTTCATCTTCAGAACACACATTAAGATATTTTTGATAAAAAAATACGAGAGCTTTCTGACCCTGCATAAACAGCAAAGCAACTACCACGTTCAGGACCCAGAAAGGTAGTAAAGACGTCAATAAAATGGTCTATGCGACATCAGTGCTTCAACTGTAGTGTTATAGAGCTACGAGAATAGCTTTTCAACACTAAGAATACAAAAATGACGACTTTGTTTATCAATTTCTTCTCTTCCATGCAGTAAATAATGACAGATTTTTCATTTTTGGGTGAACTATGCTTTTAAATAAACAAAATGTATCAAATTAAAGACAAATAATTAAATTTTCTTTCAAATAAGAAAATGTTGCATTTTACTCATGTTCAAAAAACCCCCCCCCAGAAAACTAAAAAATGAGCTATGGCGGTTATTTTCAACATGTTACAGTAATGTCTGCATATTTTTTTGTATTTTTGCTCTTCAGTGACCTATTGCAGAGGAATATATTTATTGCTTGTCTACAGTGTTGGCTGCATTGTTATAGATTGCAATATGATTTTATGATTTTAATTCAAATAATATTAACATTTCAGGTTAAACTGATCAAGAAAGTCACATTTAGTTGGCCAGACAAGTCCTGTCATTGAAATTTTCAAAGTCAAAATGGTGAAATTCGTCAACTATGCTACTTATCAAATCATGTAGTTTGTCCATAACATAGCAGAAAAGGAGGAATGACTTCTTATGAGGGTAAAATGCAACTAACAGGGTTGCATGCAAAATGGGAAATAGCTAAATGTTATGCTTTTGGTATATTACATTTTCACAGAATTTATATATATATATATATATATATATATATACACTGTATATAAAATAATATAAATAAAATAATTATATAAGTATAAATAAGTATATAAATAAAATAATTAAGTATATATTAACAATATTATATCAATATGAATTATTGCATACAAAAGGTTTAAGATTTCTGAGGTAGAACAGGCCAAAACCTAGTTTAAAACAACCTAGTTTTCATGCTGTATTAATTGTAATTTTATTGCAATCTCGTTTCCTTAATTTGCATAGTGAACAAATATTTGTGCATTTTATTAAAACCTTTTCTGCTCAACTCGAGTAGGTCTAGGTTAGTGTAGTTTTGTTCAGTGCTGACAAATCAAATCCTGCTCTAAATACTGATTTGATAAGAACTGTTTAGGTTGAGTCTAACCTGCATTTCCTCATTTTGGAGATTTCCACGTTGATCTGCTTTGAGCTAAAGCAACATTAGATGCAAAATGCAAATGACATTGATTGCGAGAGAGAAAACACACAAACTGGCACACAAAAAGAGCAACAGTGAAAACTTAAGAAGGAAAACAGCAATGAAACTTCAATTACACCCCCACTCCTCTCTCCTACTGTTTTCCAGCAGTATACCGACATAAGACATTGCTGTTCGTGCAACATGACTGTCGCACACCCAAGAGACCTATTAAGATGCATGGGAAGAAAAACACCAGATTTCAAGAGAATCCCACAGGGGTGAATCTACAATGTTAAGATCATTTACTGGATGGCTTCCATGGACAAACAGAAGTTTGTTGAGTTTTATGTGTGATGTCATAGCCCACACATGCTGCTTTCGTTTCAGCTGTGTCGGACGCTTGCCTATATAGAGGCCAAACGATTATGTCAGATTACTGTGACTGATATTTCCCATATTTTTTTTTTTATTTAAGCAGTGTCGTGTTTCTCATTAGTATTATGCATTTATCTATTTTTAATTCCAGAAACAGTAGGAAAGCTGCATATTACTTCAACATGAAGTTGCACATCAGGAGGGACGTGTTAATGTGAGCGATATAGAACATATGTGATGCTACACGATGATCTGGTGGGAAAAAAACTTTCTAAGATGAACCTAGATGAAGCTCTGATAGTAAGTTTTCTACTGGTGTAAAAATGTAATTCTGAAGCACATACATAGCTTTTGAACGTATTTGCTTTGATTTCTTCATAACGCTTACGTTTAGTCCCAACTTCACCATGCTATCCACAACATTATAAATAATAAAAAAGCAATAATTCAGCTTGTTATATTAACATGTTTAAACAACAAAACAATTTGGCCGAAGGCACCCCTAAAACTCCGCCTAAGGGTTTGGGTTAGTTAATAAACCTGAGATGCCCCGATAAGTTTGTCTTAAACTTACTTTTGATGTTTTCTCAACAAAATGACACACTTTAGTTGTTTGAATCCTCACCTCCATTGATCTTTAACACAGCGTCATGGCTTGTGTAGGCTTAAAGGAGCTGTTTACCGAACAAAATTACATTTCGAAATTGCTTCTTTAACTTCTGAGAGGTGAAATGATTGGTCTGTGCCGCAAATGTTTCTAGGAAGATCAGTTTCGTTCAGGCTTGATTTGTCACTAAACACTTCAACTCTCCTGTTCAATTGTGGATGTTTTGAAACGCTCAAGTGAACAACATTACTTTCTGGAAATACACAACAGAGAAAAGGAATCTTTACAGCACAAACTCTCAATAGATCATACACTTACTTTAGAGTTCTTGAGGTAGAAGTTTACCTTGTGTAAGGTTTGAAGCAGATTACCTATAATATGTTTTACGCATTTTTACAGCATTGCGCATTATAATCAATCGCACAATTCTGTTGAGCTTAAAGGGGTCATCGGATGCTCACGGAAGTTCACTTTTACATGTTGTTTGAACATTAATGTGTGTTGGCAGTGTATGTACAAATCTACCCTATAATGATAAAAATCCATGCAGTGGTTTTTAATTAATCTGTACAAATAATTTTCCCTATCTTTGAGCCATTCTCAGATTGTGGCGTCACACTGACAGAGGCCGCTCCCACGATAGTTGATTGACATGAGCGTTTTACCTCAGATCAGCTGTAACAGTCCAACCTCTTTGTTTTCGATGCCAGAGCAGGGATATAAGTTAGACAAGAATATCTCCGATTGAGCGATTGAGGTGTTGTGTTGCTGGATGTAATAATGAACATAGTGGTCGTCATTTACTCCCGACATCTGAGCAGCGGAAGATGCAGTAAATTATGTTTGTTTGAGAAGGGAATGCGCCTCCCGATCTACATAAATGCATCTATGTTCGCGCAAATCATTCATGATCCAGCTTCACTTACAGCAGAAGTGAGTATAAGGGTTTTTTTTAGGAATCTTTGCGCTCACCTTTCCTAATAAAGTGCTAGTTAGCAAGTTTAGCGGCTAAATGCGGCTAAATGCGGCTAAATGTAAATAGGCTCATCTTTCCACAGAGAGAAGAGGGGGCGGGGCGAGCAGAGCTCATTTGCATTTAAAGCAGCCTCGACCAGAATAAGATGATTTTTGCAGAGCTGATTTTGGCAAGGTAAAAAGGGTGTTGTTTTACACAACTATTGAGAATTTTTAACCAAAGTATATTATAGACTTTTCATTAAGACCCTAAAGAATCATATCAACTTGTGGAAAATGGCCATCCGATCACCCCTTTAAGAATACAATGGCCAATCAGAGGCACTCAGATGAGTTATTGCTGAAACACCAGTTTTGCTGAGTGTGTCTGCTTTCTGACTGAATTCTGCGGTCTTGTGAATTCTCTTGTCATAAACAACAAAGCACAGATGTGCGTAAAATGTAAGTAAAATAATTATTTCACAACGTAGATAGCTAGAGTGATTATAAGGATAGTTTTTGAGTGCTTAAACGCGCAATAGATCAAAGTTTCTGTTCGCTTTCTGTATATAATTTATTTTCTGTTTGAATAACCATGGAAATGAAAACGTTAGCAACTTAGTGTTTTTTTTATTAAATTGTAAACACACTAAATACAAATTCAGTCCTATTAAACATATTTTATTAGCCTACATGACACCCATATCTGGTACTTATATGAAAGCCCATTTTCGCCACTGCATAAAAAAAATAAAGAAAGTGTGAGTTATCTCACAGTTAGGCTTTTTTTGTTGCAATTGTGAGTTTCTCACGATTTGGATTTTTTTTTCCTCAGAAGTGTCTGATATAAACACAATTGTGAGAAATAAAGTCATAATTGTGAGACAAAAACTTGCAATTCTTTAATTTTTTTTTCTTAGAATTGTGAAATATAAACATTTTTATAAAAATTGTGAGTTATAAAGTCCAATTTTGAGGGGAGAAAAGACTGATATGTTCTCAGATTTGCAAGTTTATATACAGGTGCATCTCAATAAATTTGAATATGGTGACATGCCAATCAACTAATCAACTCAAAACACCTGCAAAGGTTTCCTGAGCCTTCAAAATGGTCTCTCAGTTTGGTTCACTAGGCTACACATTCATGGGGAAGACTGTTGACTTGACAGTTGTCCAGAAGACAATCATTGACACCCTTCACAAGGAGGGTAAGCCACAAACATTCACTGCCAAAGAAGCTGGCTGTTCACAGAGTGCTGTATCCAAGCATGTTAACAGAAAGTTGAGTGGAAGGAAAAAGTGTGGAAGAAAAAGATGCACAACCAACCAAGAGAACCACAGCCTTGAGAGGCTTGTCAAGCAAAATCGATTCAACAATTTAGGTGAACTTCACAAGGAATGGACTGAGGCTGGGGTCACCACACATAGACGTGTCAAGGAATTTGGCTACAGTTGTCGTATTCCTCTTGTTAAGCCACTCCTGAACCACAGACAACCACAGACAACGACACGCGTCTTTCCTGGGCTAAGGAGAAGAAATGGACTGTTGCCCAGTGGTTCAAAGTCCTCATTTCAGATGAGAGCAAGTTTTGTATTTAATTTGGAAACCAAGGTCCTAGAGTCTGGAGGGTGGAGAAGCTCATAGCCAAAGTTGCTTGAAGTCCAGTGTTAAGTTTCCACAGTCTGTGACTGTCACACTGCACCTGTTTACCAAGAAATTTTAGAGTGCTTCATGCTTCCTTCTGCTGACCAGCTTTTTAAAGATGCCGATTTCATTTTCCAGTAGGATTCGGCACCAAAAGCACCGAAAGTTGGTTAAATGACCATGGTGTTGGTGTGCTTGACTGGCCAGCAAACTCACCAGACCTGAACCCCTTATTTTCAAGAGGAAAATGATTTGAGTTGAATTACTGAAATAAATGAACTTTTCCACGACATTCTAATTTATTGAGATGCATCTGTATTAGGGTACAACAGGCCTAAAGGCACCCCTGGGTAAAAGGTGCCTTTGATATTATTTCGCTCTAAACCACTAGATGGCAGAAAAAAGTGGTGTAGCACTTTCCAAAACATCTGCCTTTCAAGATACACATGCAAATTTGTCTGATCCTTGACGTGATTGCGGGCAGCAGCGCAAAATCGATTCCATGCTTACTTGATCTTAATATCTGATGTTTTTAAAATGCTGTAGATTCAAGTAGCAAATTAGAGTTGCTAAAATTCTTGAATATATCTTGAGACAAAGGTCTTCTTAATGATTTTCAGTTTTGTTTAAGATAATTAAAACAGCAGTTTTTAAATAATGAAATAATATGTAAAATCATGATATTTGGGGTAAAAAGTGCTCCTGCTGTTAGGGCTAAAAGGCACAATAATTAACATGATTTTTAATAGAAGCCTGACTTTTCCATTTGTTGACATGTGTCAGGATTGTGTTCTGTTTGTCTTGCTTTTTCTTGTTGTTTTTTCCCCTTTTGTTTCTTGTGTTTTGGTTTAGTCCGTGTTTCCCCCCTTAGGTTTTGTTTACTTGGTATAGTCTTGCCCATATTTGTACTTCCCCTTATTACCTCGTTTGTGACCACTCCCTTGTCCTTGTGTATTTAAGGTCTGTTTGTTCCACTAGGTTTTGTCGGTGATTATATTGTCTTTATGTTATTTTGCTTGTCGTGGTTGCTGTTTCCCTGTGTTTCCCTGTGTTTCCCTGTGTTTCCCTGTGTTTCCCTGTGTTTCCCTGTGTTTCCCTGTGTTTCCCTGTGTTTCCCTGTGTTTCCCTGTGTTTCCCTGAGTTTCCCTGAGTTTCCCTGAGTTTCCCTGAGTTTGTGCATTTGGATATTTGAATAAATGTGCATTGAATGAATCTCCACTCTCCTACGTTTCGTTCACGACGACGACCCTGACAGAAATCACCGACCTAAGACAACAACATGGATGCTGAGAGGAGGATAATGAGCATTCGTCGAGGGATGAGGCCGGTGGAACGATATGTGGAGGAATTCTTGGAGGTTTGTCATCTGGTGAGTTGGAGCGATGCTATGATTAATACGTGTTTTCTAATGGGGCTAAATGATTCCCAGTTGCTCAGTTCCATACCCTATGAGGATCGCTATAAACCGGTTGCTGAATTTATCAACCAGGTCCTCACCCTCAGTCATTCCGATTTTTACGTTGCCGCTCCAGCCCACCATCAGCCAGCTTCCTCCACATGCCGTCCCGACCGGCCCGCTCCCTCTGGTCTTCCTGCGCTTCCTCCTGTTCGTTATTCCTCCTCTCTCATCGTCAGTCCGGAGATCGCGGCCAGCCCTCCGAGGTCATGGCCAACCTTGATGGCCAGTGTGCTGGACCCACCACTAATGTCTGCACGCAAGATGGCCGCCGCCACGCCAGAGTCTGCACGCAAGATGGCCGCCGCCACGCCAGAGGCTGCACGCAAGATGGCCGCCGCCACGCCAGAGTCTGCACGCAAGATGGCCGCCGCCACGCCAGAGTCTGCACGCAAGATGGCCGCCGCCACGCCAGAGTCTGCACGCAAGATGGCCGCCGCCACGCCAGAGTCTGCACGCAAGATGGCCGCCGCCACGCCAGAGTCTGCACGCAAGATGGCCGCCGCCACGCCAGAGTCTGCACGCAAGATGGCGGCCGCCACGCCAGAGTCTACACGTAAGATGGCCGCCACTCCAGAGGCTGCTCGCAAAATGGCCGCCAAGACTGAGCCTCCGGCCAAGATGGCCGCCAAGACGGAGCCCCCGGCCAAGATGGCCGCCGCACCCGAGCTCACTGACCCGCCAGAGCGCCCCCATGCGACCGCCCGCACAGAGCCTGCTCATCCAGTGTCTCCGCTGGAGACGCCCAGCCCTCCAGAATCTCTGCTGGGGTCGTCCAGCCGTCCAGAGCCCGCTCGCCCCGAGCGCCATCCAGGGCCCTCTCCTCAAGTGCTTCCTTCAGAGCCCACGTCTCCTTTGGCACTTCCTGTGTCAAGCGGCCGAGTCAAGTCAAGTCAGGCGGCCGAGTCAAGTCAAGTCAAGTCAGGCGGCCGAGTCAAGTCAAGTCAGGCGGCCAAGTCAAGTCAGGCGGCCGAGTCAAGTCAAGACACAGCTCCACTTCCTGAGTCAAGTCAAGCGGCGGCTGTAATTCCTGAGTCAAGTCAAGCTGCAGCTGTGTCATCTAAGGCAAGTCCCACTGCAGCTGCGTCTTCTGAGGCAAGTCATGTTGCAGCTGGGTTTACGGAGTCTAGTCAAGTTATGGCGGTGCTTCCCGAGTCCAGTCAAGGAACCGCTACGCTCCCCGAAGCAAGTCAAGTCAGAACTGTAATGTCCAAGTCAAATCAAATTACAGTTGTCGTTCCGGTCTCAAGTCAAGTTACAGCCGTCTTTCATGAACCAAGCACTGACAAGATGGCCGTCACATCAGCTCAGCCAGCTCCTACTAACACCGCGTCAGCCAAACCACAGCCTGTTCCCATCAGGTATTCTGCTCCTGAGTCTGCACCCGTCATGGCCGCTCTTCCTGATGTGGTTCCTGAACCAAGTCACATTACAGCTGCCAACCCTGCTAAGTCTAGTCAAGACTCTACAACACCTCCTGAATCACGTCAAGCCGCAGCTGCTCCAGCAAGGTCAAGTCAACTCACAACTATCCCAGTTAAGCCAAGTCAAGTCACTACAGATCTTCACAAGCCAGGTCAAACTACAGCTGTTCTTCATGAGCCAAATCACGTCTCGTCTGACTGCCCAGAGCCTCGCTATATCTCGTCCCCTACGATCATGATGGTCAGCAAAGAGACCCTGCCACCCGCTACTGCTCTTCCCTTAATGGCGGTTGCCATTTGGTGTGTGTGGGCTGCACACTGTGCTCCTGATGTCACGTCAGTTCACGAACCTACTCAAGAGCTCACGTCTGTTCACAAGTCAGCTCCTGAAGTCACTGCTGTTCACAAGTTAGCTCCCGAGGTTATGTCAGCTCACAAGTCGGCTATAGAGGTCTCGTCTGCGCACAAGTTCGCCACTGAGATCCCGTCTGGTCTCAAGTCCACTCTCGAAACCTCTTCCGCTAGAGAAGCCGCGCCCATGCCCCCAGAGGTGTCAGCTCCGGCTGTAGAGCCTCCTATGGGGGCGGCGTTAAACCATAAACTCTCTGCTTCTCCCTCTCTTCTGTCCACCTCCTCTATCCCTGCTCTCCCCAGGTCCCAGGCTGTGACGCAGTTGCCCGCACTGCCCGGGAAGGCTCCAGCAGGCCCTCCAGAGCCGGAACTCTGTCCAGCGCGCCCTCCAGAGTCTGCGCGCCCTCCAGAGTCTGCGCGCCCTCCAGAGTCTGCGCGCCCTCCAGAGTCTGCGCGCCCTCCAGAGTCTGCGCGCCCTCCAGAGTCTGCGCGCCCTCCAGAGTCTGCGCCTCCGTCAGCGCGCCCTCCTGCGCGCCCTCCAGAGTCTGCGCGCCCTCCAGAGTCTGCGCCTCCGTCAGCGCGCCCTCCTGCGCGCCCTCCTGAGTCGGCTCCTCCGTCAGCGCGCCCTCCTGAGTCGGCTCCTCCGTCAGCGCGCCCTCCTGAGTCGGCTCCTCCGTCAGCGCGCCCTCCTGCGCGCCCTCCTGAGTCGGCTCCTCCGTCAGCGCGCCCTCCTGCGCGCCCTCCTGAGCCGGCTCCTCCGTCAGCGCGCCCTCCTGCGCGCCCTCCTGAGCCGGCTCCTCCGTCAGCGCGCCCTCCTGCGCGCCCTCCTGAGCCGGCTCCTCCGTCAGCGCGCCCTCCTGCGCGCCCTCCTGAGCCGGCTCCTCCGCAGCGCGCCCTCCTGCGCGCCCTCCTGAGCCGGCTCCTCCGTCAGCGCGCCCTCCTGCGCGCCCTCCTGAGCCGGCTCCTCCGTCAGCGCGCCCTCCTGCGCGCCCTCCTGAGCCGGCTCCTCCGTCAGCGCGCCCTCCTGCGCGCCCTCCTGAGTCGGCTCCCCCGTCAGCGCGCCCTCCTGCGCACTCTCCTGAGCCAGCACCTTATCCAGCGCTCCCTAAGGCTGTCAGAACCATAAATTCCCCCAAGAAAATTTTGGGGGGGGGCTACTTCCCTGTTCAGCCATGGCCTCCTGAACTGTTTACCCGGCCATGGCTTCCCGAACCCCTGGACCCGCCATGGCCACAAGGACTGTGTGCTTGGCCATGGCTCCCTGAATCCTCAGACCCGCCATGGGCCCCTGAGCTCCCTGATCCGCCCTGGAGGCCGTCCCCACATCCGGTGTCTCCTGTGTCCCTGCCTACCGGCCTCCGGAGCGCCCACCCTCCCACCCCAGTGTGTGTTACGGCGCGAGTCGCGCCTTGTAAGAGGGGGGGGTAATGTCAGGATTGTGTTCTGTTTGTCTTGCTTTTTCTTGTTGTTTTTTCCCCTTTTGTTTCTTGTGTTTTGGTTTAGTCCGTGTTTCCCCCCTTAGGTTTTGTTTACTTGGTATAGTCTTGCCCATATTTGTACTTCCCCTTATTACCTCGTTTGTGACCACTCCCTTGTCCTTGTGTATTTAAGGTCTGTTTGTTCCACTAGGTTTTGTCGGTGATTATTGTCTTTATGTTATTTTGCTTGTCGTGGTTGCTGGTTCCCTGTGTTTCCCTGAGTTTGTGCATTTGGATATTTGAATAAATGTGCATTGAATGAATCTCCACTCTCCTACGTTTCGTTCACGACGACGACCCTGACAACATGACGTTGTTAGATTCAGATTGTAAATATCATATGTTATGTTGGGTGCCCATCTTAGAGATAATCACCATGTTTAGAACAAAACAATGGTTTATAAATACATGATATCAATCATATCATATAATAAAATATCATTTGTTGTAACTACTGTAAATCTATATTCATTTACTATGGGATCTCCTTCAATGCTTTTAGAATGTTTATATCTTAAAATTATTTTGTTTCTGTATTTTAAAATATATGTTTTATATTAACATATTTTAATGACAGTATATTTACTGAACAAAAATGAATTCTTTTATTTATCAAAATAAGCATAAAATAGTACAAACTTTGTTAAAGTGATTGTTTTGAACAAGTATTAACTTAAAAATGTAAAAACAAAACAAAAACAACAACAACAACAACAACAAAAAGCATTATTTTAGCTAAAGCATTTGTGTCAATACTGTGTGCCTTTTACCCTGTGCTGGTACACATGGGGTAAAAGGCCTTCCTTGCCACCTCATACATTTATAAGATTTTTAAACAAAACAAATGACTTGTATTATTTATTTTCACACAAAATCTGTTTCTCCATAAATGTTCAGTAAAAAAAAAAAAAAAAACACACACACACACACATATATATATATATATATATATTGTATTCTACAATTCTGACTTAATAACTTGCAATTGCATCAGAATTGCAATATATAAACTTGCAGTTAAGAGAAAAAAGTCACAATTGCGAAATACAGTATAAACTCGCAGTTTTAAGAAAAACGTCAGAATTGTGAGATATAAACTTACAATTCTAACTTTTTTCTTAGAATTGCGAGTTTATGTCTTGCAATTCTGTCTTTATGACTTATAATTGCCCATTTATATCACTCAATTATGACTTCATTTCTCAAAATTGTGAGTTTATATCTCACAATACTGACAAAAAAGTTTGTATCACACAATTCTGAGAGAAAAGGTCAGAAATGCGAGATGTAAACTCGCAATTGCAAGAAAAAAATTAATTGTGAGATAAAAAGTTTGGCTTCCATAGGTACTTGCCTGAAACGATGGTTTTATGATTTTTGTAGTTAATAGATTACACTAACATTAGGCTACTTTTAGCCTTACCCCTGGAGTTGGTTCACCCTCCACCTATGAATTTACACTTATAATTATTTAGAGCATTTCATATGTAATATGTGGTTTCCACAGTTTTTATAAAGCATAATTTTAGGGGGTGGGGCGGTGGGGGGGTGTAGAATTGTCATTTATTTAATTTTCATCCAGCCAGCAGACTTTGATGATAAGATCTGTTCCAAGGGTCCAGAATGAAATATTCATGGAGTAGTGGACATGATAGTGTAGATTAAAATGGCTGTAAATTAAACAGCCCCAAACCAAACCACACAATGAATTCCCTTTGAAGCTCCTGTGCTGTTAAATGTAATCTCAGAACTTTTATTGTACTTAGTATATGAAAAATGAGCTAACTCTGAACTCAACCGCTCAGCTTAAATCACAGAGCCCAAAGGTTATGACTTGGAGTCAAGTAAAGAAGAAGAAATTACGAATTTTTGGGTTGAAATGTGCAGAGCAGAAGCCCTGAAGCTTGACCTTTGATGACACCTAATTAAAACTGTGGAACAACTAGAACTTTATGAAACTGATTAGACGCTGGGCAGAGGACAAAAATCAATGCAGTGATACTAGTCTGCACGGTAATTGAGCTGTATATTCTCCCTGTGGGCTAAAAGGATATATGGCACTACCTACAGATTGGGTACAAAACAGGACCTGAAATTCTGAAGACGTTTTTTTAAAAATCTTTTTCAAAAACTGGAGAGTGAAGGGACATGTTAACCTCTGTCTGATATTGATTGTTGTGGACTCAATTTATAGTTGTCTACTCAACACAACTTGTTTCTGAAACAGCACTGAAAGTCTGCTTATGAAATATGTACACTGGAAAATAATTGGTGTAGAAACATTTTTCACTCACTTTTTTTATTATTATTTTTTAAGCAACTCTTGGTCTATACTAACCATTGCAATATGTCAACATAAAAAGTTTTTTTTTTTTTTTTTTTTGTCAAAATAAGACTTTCATGTTCTAGGACAATTAAGCTGTTTTAAACTCACCAACAAGTAAGCAATTTGAAGATTGTTTTCCAGAATAGTAAAACTGCACTTTCAGTTTCTGGCTCAGCCAGTAGCATGTTGTGAACAGTTGCACGAAATTGACTAGTTTGTCTGAACATTGGTAGATTGGGAATGGGCGATTGGAGCACAATGGGTGATTGGAGTGTTTAGTACATGCTTTGGAAAAAATCATTTTTGCAGTTCCACTTCACATTTAATCATTATTCTTACTGAGATCAGTGTCATTCACTCTTCATTAAAGCCGATGCATGCCTACGTACTGTATGTGTATTTGAGCATCACCAATTTGTTTGCTGGCTTCACATCTTTTCGAGGCATAATGCAAAATTGCTGGATGTTAATGGGCGAGAATAAAAGCACATGAATTTTTAATTTATGTAGCCACTGTGAGCTGTGATGTTAATTTCAAGGTGCTCTGCTGAGAACTTGGAACATTGTTTGAATATTCATTATTTCTGTGGTAATTCAACATACTTGAATATCCTGCGAGGGGGCATAATTGTGCAGTTTTAAGTGTAAAATGATATGCTGCTCTTAAATATTGATGTTTTCAACCCACGCAGAGTGAAAACAATTCTAGTCCATTTGTTTAGTTCAGCAGAAAAACACAAGCACATAAGCGGTTCACTCAAACCCACAACTACAAATCTGCTCTAGACATTATACCACATTATATCCCCAAAGGCTCATTTTTCTTACTTTGAAAACATTCATGAGAGAGCTAAGGAAAATCATAAGATTCTGCAAATATTTGCGCATTTTAACAGAAAACAAGAACAAATATAGCTTCCTTATCTTGCTTTAACTTAAAATGCATAAAATGCATTGCATAAAGAGAAGCATATATTAGGACTTTTGAGATTGTTTTTCACAGTCTATTTTTTATGACAATATAAATATAAATACTTTATTTTATTTTATTTTATTTTATTTTATTTTATTTTATTTTATTTTATTTTATTTTATTTCATTTCATTTCATTTTATTTTATTTATATTTGGGGTTGAAATATTCATGCCATTTTTTTTTTTTAATATATTTAGTTTAATGAAATATTCATGACATATGCCTGTATATACTCTTTTGGACATATACAGCTTCCTTAACTTGCTTTAAATTAAAATCGGTTGTTTTTCACAGTCTATTTTTTATGACATTTAAATACTTATTAATTCACAGTTTATTTTATTTTATTTCATTTTATTTTAGTTTATGCATGGAATTTTGAAAAAAAAAAAAAAAAAAAAAGAGATGCCTGTGTATAAAATGCCTGTTTAATTTCATTTCAGTTCATTTAATGAAATATTCATGACATTTTGGAAAAAACAATGCCTGTCTGTACTCTTTTGGACATGATAGTTGATTAGAGAGAGTTTGGACAGTTTGTTTTAACAGGGTTTAGTTATTTTCTCAAAGTCTGAAGGATAAAAAAGTACAGTGAACGTGATATGTATTTAAGAAAGATTTACAGTGACTAATGCAATGCATTACTGAGCTCTATAAGTGTCATTCAATGGACTCCTCCCAAATTAGTAAGTACTTTAAATGATATAAGAACCCGAGATCATGTATGGTAAAAGCAGAATCGTTTAATATGCAGCACAAACCAATCAAGCTGCCCGGCGGGTCGTTTAATGTGGGCTCCGTAAACCAAGAGTGAAATAAAATAAGCTAAAATAAAAGAGCCACATATAAAAGTATATAGCTGGGAAGAACTCTGTTTTTATGAGAGGCAAGCCCCGAACCGGTCATATTCGCCGACGGGAATACCCACTGCTCCAGTGCGCTAGTATCCTCTGGCGAGATGAACTTGGCCGTCGTTTAAAACGTCATAAAAACCGTCTGGCGGATGTTTGGAGATGTCAAAAAAGCAATGAGAGGTGAAACAGACAAGGAGGACCGTAACATTGACAAACAGTTTAAGAAGTTTCTTTCATTAACCTTAGGGGGTTTATCGATGGATTTGGCTGTATTTTTAATAGAAGCGGTGATAACCTGACACAAGGAATTTTATAGCCGTTCTGCAGCAGTCCGATGACAGGGAAACTAACATTAAGAGAAAGAAAACAAATTCATTGCAGTGAAAGAACATGACTTGAATACAGAAAATATTAAAAGCAATTATTAAGAGAAACTACTATTAATAAATTGTAACCACACTAAAACATCTCAGTTTTATAGAGTATCATGGGGAGAGGACAGTTTTCAGAGAAACTTAACTTAAAATGAAAAAAATTAAGACTGAATCAAGCTGAGAACTGAATATGTTACATAAAAATCAATAATTAATGACCCTAAATGAAAACAACACAGTGGTTGGTCGCTTTATATTTCAGTCAGATGGTCTCTTCCTTTTTAAGTAGGCAGTTCTTGGCAAGAATAAGCTGAATTGAGGCCTTTATTTGGTGCATATGAAAAATTTGGCTCTGCCTAGTGTATTGTTTTTTTTTCGTGTTTCCCTAATGCATTTATATTCTACAATTTGAAGTGCGCTAAGTGTCCAAACGCACTGTATACTCACTTTTATAAATCAGGGATTTTATAATTAGATCATTTATAATTTATATTCATTCAGTATCTGCACCATCACTAAAAGAACTCTGCATTGATTAGCGTTTTTAATGAATCTCCTATGGCAATTACGTTTTATTGGGTAGCCACAGTATAAATCACAGCCACCAGTTTCTCCAAACACCAGAGGAGAATTGCATGCATGAGATGCTCATGTATATAGGTTTTTAGCCTCAAGACATGCTGATGCAATTGTAGGTAACCATTGTTAAACAGTTGTAAGAGTAAAAAAAAGCCCCTGCAATTTACTGAGCCCATCAGCGTATGGCTTCAAGCTGAATCCAGGGTGCTTGAGGGGTGCAGTCACCGAGGCCAGATCCCCTCACTATGGTGCCTGTTCTCCTCTTTCGCGTGAGCATCTCTCGGTCTGGACCTGGAATCCGTCAGTGGTCCCAGAGCTTGACAGCTGCAGATGTCAATCAAATATTCTTGTCTTTCCCTCACGAATGAATACGGCATCCAGCTGTGAGTCAGAGATGCATAAAGAAAGAGACAGATGGTAATAGCAATACAGCCCTCATAAAGTCAATGTGTAGAGCAGGAAATATATGATGCAGATATCCTGTGACTGCATGCATTGTCTGTTGCCTTTGTTGATTGCTTTAAATACTAGGATTGGAAAAAATTTGAGAAATAAATAAATAAATAAATAAATAAATAAATAAATAGACAGAACAGAGGAGTTAAAACATTTTGCTACAAAACTAATTTATTCCCTGAAAGGTAAAATGTATTTTTTTATGAGCTTTAAGTTTTTAGCCAAATAGCACCACCAAATAGCTGCCACACCGTTTCAGATAATTCAAAACTTGAAATATGTATTATAGAGCAATATGTGAATCTATAGATTCTTCCATCATAGTCACCTTCTTGTCACCAAGCCTGCATTTCTTTAATCCAAAAGCAGTATTACTGTGAAATATTTTTACTGTTTAAAATAACTGCTTTCTGTTTGAATACATTTTACAATGGAATTTATTCCTGTAATCAAAGCTAAACTTTCAGTATCTGTCGGTGTGATGGCCTTGTGGGCGGTGCGGCGACATGCAGCGCCATTGTATTACGGGCGTCCTGTGTTCGAATCCCGACTCAAGGACCTTTCCTGATCTCGCCTCTATCTCTCTCCCACTTTACTTCCTATCCACACTGATCTGTCCTGTCACAATAAAGGCTAAAAATGCCAAAAATGAATCTAAAAAAAAAGCTAAATTTTCAGCATCTTAACTCCAGTCTTCAGTGTCACATGATCCATCAGAAATCATTCTAATATGCTGATTTGCTGTTGTTGTTATTATTATTATTATTATTATTAATTATCAATATTTAAAACAGTTGAGTAAAAAAGTTTTTGAGGAATAGAAAGATCCAAAGATCAGCATTTATCTGAAATAAATGAAAAAAAAAAAAAAAAAAAAAAAAAAAAAAACAAAACAAAAAACAAACAAACAACAACAAAAAAAACATTATACACTATACCATTCAAAAGCTTGGAGTCACTTTTATTGATTGATTGACTGATTGATTGCAAAGAAGTTTTTAGAAATTAATACTTTTATTTAGCAAGGATGCTTTAAACTGCTCAAAAGAGATGATAAAGACATAATGTTACAAAAGCTTTCTATTTCAGATAAATTCTGTTCGTCTGAACTTTCTATTCATCAAAGAAAGCTGACTAATACTACTCAGCTGTTTTCAATATAATAATAAATGTTTTTTGAGCAGTATATCAGAATATTAGAATAATTTCTAAAGCATCATGTGACTGGATTAATGATGCTAAAAGTTTAGGATGGAAATCACATAATTAAATCACATTTTAAAATATATTCAAATAGAAAACAGTTATTTTAAATTGTAAAACTATTTCAAAATTTTACTGTTTTTGCTGTATTTTGGATCAAATAAATCTTTCTTTCTTTCCAAAATATGAATCACCACAACTGTTTTCAGCAGTGACAATAAGAAATGTTTCTTGAGCAGCAAGTCAGCATATTAGAATGATTTTTGAAGGATCGTGTAACACTAAAGACATTTTAAAACAAATTAAAACAAAAAGCAGTTATTTTACATTTTAATAATATTTCACAATATTACTGTTTTTATTGTATTATTGACCACATAAATACAGCCTTGGTGAGCAAAAGAGACTTCTTTCAAAAACATTACAACAATATGATAAACTTTCATCATGATAGGTGTCTTTGTTTATTAAATGTTGACATCCTGATACAATCATTAATGTGACATTCAGAATAAAGCCTCTGTTCTTCAAGTAGCCAACGTGAAGAAGAAAAAGATAATTGTGGGTTGCGGTACAAGAAAAGTCGCCCAAATTAATCACGCTTATCAAAATCCCCCGCACCACCTTTCGTGATCTCAACTTAAATGGATCTGCAGACGATGTCCTGTATCTTGACAAAAAAGGTCAATAAAACGGATTCCTCCCTGACTATGCTGTTAATTGGTTGTGTAGGCCTTACCTTGTGATGAACTTCAATCGGATCAATCGGCACAAAACATATTGAATGTGGTGAACCACAGCCAAGAACGAGTCTAATCATAACGGGACACAAAGCTTTGCTGTCATTATTGACCAGAAATAATTCTGTGCCTCAGTCATCCTGTAAGCAAATTGCAGATTATTATTCAAAACGCTTTGATGCTAAGTATTTCACTCATTTTGTGAATAGTCTCAAGTAGATCATTGCGCTTTTTTTTTCTTAAAAGCATTTTTCAGTCTGTTTCAGATTACAAATTGTAGATCACACAGCTAAAAAGTGCTGTGAGAGTGTCTTTTGCGTTTTGAAAATACCCAGTTCAATATAATCAGAAATGTCTTTTTGATGCATCTTCCAATAACTTGCTTCTAAGTGGCTCAAAGAAAACTCTGAATAACTTTGAAAGATTTAATGCCACTATCCTGGCAAACTTTGGTCAATGCATGGATCAGTTCTTGCTTGGAAGTGCTTATTTGATCAATGCTGTAACATGATTTCGTCTTGCAGCTGAGTAATAAAAACCAGCGCACAATAAATTCTCTAACTTGCCACAGTTGTGATCAGATCTTACTCAGTTTTCAGTTTTATGTACAATATGTATCAGGCGGACAATGAACCGACCTGCTGAGGGTGAGACTACTTCTGGTATACCACTGTTCCCTTATGAAAAAAAGGTTTATTCAAATGTGCTATTAGTATGCTTCTTTTAAACTCAAAATAGGAAAGTATACTTTCAGTCTACTTCTTATGTACTTCTCAGAAATGTGCTTTATATACTTCTCAAAAATATACTTAAATTACATTTAAGTATACTTGATTTATACTTAGAAAAAGTCTAAATATATTTGAGCTATACTTGTGCTCTGAGAATCCGTGTTCTCATTGTTATACATGAGAGATGCTATTACACATCTTCTGTATAAAATTTCCAAAACACAAGTGAAGAAATCAAAACAGATGCTTCTACAATGCAAAAAATGCAAATACATATTTTCCATTTTACGAAACATTTTGAGTCTCAAATACTAAAAAATGCTATTTTCTTGAAACTAAAAACCCTTGTCAGACCAACAAAATTACGCAAATGTTGTCCTAACTAGTCAAACACAGTTGTCTGAGCAAAGAATTTCATATTGTTAAAATTTTAAGGCTTTGTAATTTCCCAGCATGCATTGCAGCATGAATAAATTATCCAGTTACTGTTATAGGATTATTATTTTGCTGTTTGCTGACTCCATTTAAACTTTTTTGTTGTTATTGTTAGTTATTTATTGTACCGTGACTTAAAGAGCTCATCTTTTTAATATTTGCTGATTGCCACCATTCTTGAGGTTTGTGTATCTGGTTTTGAGGCCTAGATACTTTCAACCTGGCTATCTTAATCTTGTAAAATGCTTTACAAACAAAAACAACATTGTCTATATATTAAACTAAGTTATTCGTAATGTTTTGTATGTTCAGAAATTCATATAACAAAGTATATACAAATTAATACCTAAAAAGGGACATAACAGTATACTTATAAAGTGATATAAAGTTCACTCAAAGAAAACTTACAAGTATACTTACAGTATAAAACTACTAAACTAGTAGTTTACTGAGACTATACTTCAAAGTGTACTAAAATGCATAAAAAAGTATTTAATAAGCAAACTATCAGTATTCCTATTAGTTCACTTTTAGTGTACTTGCAGTACAAACTGAAAACATAGATGTAAACTAGTTGTGTACTCAAAGTTTACTACTGTTATACTTAAAGTATACTTAAAAGTATACTTTTATGTACTAGAGGTGGGCCAATTTAGTCCCAATGAGTAAAAAATATAAAGTACTGAAAAGTATACTACTAGTATGCTGATATTTGTATCCTTACTACATAAAGTACACTTAAAAATATACTTGAACTTTACTCAAGTATACTCAATAAAATAAACCTGAAGTATACTTCTTTTTGGTAAGGGTTGATACAAAAGAATCTCTGAAATTCAACATACATGACTGAGCGCCCCATAATTTGCTTGTCTCGCCATAGCAGTACAAATTGAAAATCACTGTTTAGAAGGAGGAGCAGGAAATTTCCTCTCAGTGAATGAATTACAGATGTTTATTTGTTTCCCTTGAGAAATGGGCGAAGGAAAAATCACAAACAAACTCAAACGAAAATGGAGACCAATTGTGGAAAGAGAGATAAGCGAACAATAGAAGTTGCCAGTCTCTCTCAAAGCAAAGCCTGCTGCTCTATTCCTGTCACAGAATGCTGGCAAGTGGACAATGGCAGAATATTAGCTTGAAATCTTGTGTTCAATTCTCATTTGTATCGGTATTAAGCGCCTGTGCGTGTGTGAGGTGGGATTTAGAGAACGTTTAAGAGGCGCCCTACCTCTCTTTCTGGTGACGGCGCCTCACCTCAGCGGGGCGGGGGAGCGGGGGAGCGGGGGAGCGGTGAGAGGCGTATTGGATGATTGGACACTTTTCAGTCGTGCCCAAATTCCTGTTCAATCGCTGCCCAACATGCAAAGCCTCTTCTGAGAAGCTCAAGGCAGCGCAACAGACACCACACAGCCTCTTGGGAGGAGAATGCCTGTCTTGTATGTGGACAATAGGTGCTAAACATAGCCACACATGTATCCAACCAGCAGAACTGCAGCTGGAGTCTGAACAAATACATCAGGGCCAACATGCACATATGACTTATGCTTGAAAAACTATAAACAAGAAACATGAAAAGTTAATCTTGATCGTATTTATTTTACTAATTATTGTCCATCGCTTTGTAGAGGAAAGAAATATTGTTAAAGTGAAGATTTATCATGCAACCAAAAGTTGGGATCATTGTATGATTTTAAGACTGGCAGATATATTTTTAAACCAAACTATCTACTGAATATTTAGACAAAAATAGTAATAATAATAATAATAATAAAAAAAAAATGCATGCGTCTCATTTTTGAAAGGTCAGGCTTTTGAAGCATTTCTATTGATTTAATTTTGTTGCTCAGATAGTCTAATTTTTATTTTGCTTTTGTGGTAAAATGATCTACTTTTCAGTGTACCATAAATAACACTTCCATCATTACTACATGTACCTTAAATTGTTTCCAGTCTATGCATGTTGTAGTAAAGTTTTCAGTGTTTCAAAGTTTTAATTCATAGTTTAAAAGTAAATGATATTTCATAAAATGTATTATAATGATGCTTGAAATACGTGCTGTATCAGTTTTGATAAACAGTTTTCTGTGCAGAATTTATTGCATTTTAAGAAAATAATGATTGTGAGTTTATTAAAAAGAAATGCTAAAAAGTTGTTGTAAATAGACAAATAGACATCTTTTTTTGCCAGAATATACAGCAAAATGTACTTTAATTGGCAATAAAAAATATTTAGAATCTTAAAATACGTTTTAAATAAATATTTTTGATTAAGAAATGTATACATTTTCTATTTATTTTGGACTAAATGAACATATATATACAGTGGCATGCGCAAGTTTGGGAACCTCTTGCAGAATCTGTGAAAATGTGAATAATTTTAACGAAATAAAAGAGATCTTACAAAACGCATGTTATTTTTTATTTAGTACCGTACTGTGTGTGGTTACTTGGATGATCTGAGCACTGTTCTTTAGAAAAATCCTTTAGGACCTGCAGACTCTTTAGTTTTCCAGCATCTTTTGCATACTGCATAAACCCTTTCCAGCAGTGACTGTATGATTTTGAGATCCATCATTCACACTGAGGACAACTGAGGGACCCAAACCGACTATTAAAAAAGGGTTAAACATTCACTGATGCTTGAGAAGGAAACACGATGCATTAAGAGCTGGGGGGTGAAAACTTTTGAGCAGTATGAAGATGTCCAAATTTTTCTTATTTTGTTGAAATATTTTTTTTTTTTACCCATTTAGTATTGCCGTTTAGAAGCAACAAAGGACACTTGCATGTTTCCCGGAAGACAAAATAAGTACAATTTACCTTGATCTTCAAATTCAAAAAGTTTTCACCCCGGCTATAAATGCATCGTGTTTCCTTCTGAAGCATCAGTGAATGTTTGATCCATTTTTAATAGTTGTGTTTGAGTCCTCTGTGTGTATATAAATATTATAAACCAAAAAAATGTAAATACATATTTATATTTTAATAAATATATATATTAGCAATATATTGTGGCCATTGTTTGTTTGCATATGGAAAAGCCCATAAGAGCAGATCACAGTGAAATGAACCAACAATATCAAAATATCAAAACAAATCCTAATGAACAAAAGATCCCATCCAACTTTATTTCCCACTGAATATTCAGTTCCAGGAGTTAAATACTCTGCAGATGCTGCATCATGTCTTTAATATGCATGTCCCGTTCCAATGATTTATGTGACATCATGTAAATATGTGTCAGACCATGACATTTACATGGTGCTTACAGGAAATCATTGCCACCTAGATGTTTCTTCTACAACATCCGACGAGGCACTTCCTGTGACACTCTAAAAAACGAAGAAGGCAGCACACAAGGGGAGCCGTTCCAGTGCTTCCTGGAGCATACTGCTTCCATCTGCTCCTACTAAAACTCACAATGACTAATAATTAGTTTGTCATGTCTGACACACAATGGGAACACTTTGTTACATCCAGTTGCAAGTGAGCTCTGTTTGGGGAAGAAGAGAATTAATAATTTGCTCAAAACAAGGTGATAAATACTAAAGGCGAACCTGTGACATTTAGTCCTTGGTCGGATCAAGCAAGCAACAATCAGACATTTCTGGCGCGTTGTGCTTTAATGCTCTGCATTTTCCAATATAATATTATGTTTTAAAAAAGAATAATGTTAAGCTCATGGTTTTTTGTGATCTGCTTCCAGACTATTTCCCCAAAGCCTGGCTTCAAAATAGAATTCATGAGAAATCGTGCGACAAATGCATTTTAAATGTGCCATCCTAAATCAGCCAGGCCAGGCCATTTATTGTGTTCTCGTTCGCACCCTATTATTGCGGCACGGGGTGGGAAATCTTTAATCCAATACACAGGTTTACCGAGTGTATTTTTATGCGGCCAAGGAATATGGGGACGCATTGCGGAAGAGCGTAATCCTCTCAAGATAATTTGCTGGGAAGGCAGAAGGACGCTAGAGCCTCTCTTAAGGATTTAACACAACCTCACAGACAAAAGGACCAGCACTTTGGCCTGACCCATTAAAGAGTTTCCCCCTCAGGGTGAGGAGCTGCACACACTGTAAAAAGTGAACCTGTGCAGTTGTTGCTTTAAGGAGGTTTCCTATCTGATACTACCTATAATTCTAATCTTGTTGTTGTAACCTATTTCAGTCAAGATTATAACATAAAATGAAAGAATGTTATATTTCAACTTAAATCCATTACACTGACCCAACATACAACATCCAGTAATGCTCAGAGCAAACACATTCAAAACATACACACCTGCCCTATGCAGATTAGTGAATTTTGGTTCAAAAAGAAATTCTGATTTGAAATTATTATATATTTGAAGTTGCATCAAAGTGAAAATCACAATTGACAGCGCTACTCTTCAGCACAATGATAACCACTGTAAAAAAATAGTTTAAAAAAAACCCACCAACATATCTCACTTTCTCACTTATTACAATCCATTCTGACTTGATTTCTTTCATACTAGACTTCTTATTGATAATTGAGGTTTAGATGTTGATGTTTTATTGAAAACAATCTAGTTTGAAGTCACCATTGTGGAGATAAGTGTTTGATTTAACTAGGCTCTTGATTCTTAAATACTTAGCGTCAATTTTTCTCTGATTGCTGAAATTGTGTATTTCTAAAGCACATTTGTTAGTGCAGTAGTTGTGAGAGAAATTCTGATTAGATCTTGATTACTTATTGACCTAGTCATCATGTAATAGTCAGACTCACAGGTCATATCAGAGTCTGATGTCTGAGAATGTTAGCTGTTAGATTCATGATGTCATGACAGTCAGATATTGTGATTTTTGTCTTTCATTATACAGGAAGTGTTTTGAGCGGTGTCTTTTGACTCACACAAAGATCAAGAATCAAAGCATGAATCTCGAAACTGGAGACAATTTTACCTAAGTGGTAAAATCAGGTTGCATCTACTGACTGTTACGCTTCAGTAAAGCTTTTTTCAGGTTGGCTGAATTCTGTTATAATCTTAAATCATTAATTTCATTTCAACAAAACCAGTTATTGTAGATTTTACCACATGAAGTACAATTTCTAAGTTGAACCAACAAAATATTTATTTCAGTGCATATGAGGGGAAACATAAACATTAATAATCATTTCACCATGCATTATCATAAAGTGATGTTGGCAATAATTACATTTTGTCTATTGATAAAAACTACCTTGACAATTCAAGATGATATTGTGTCAATTTAAATAAAAGTAAATAAACCATATACAGTTGAGGTCAAAAGTTTACATACAACTTGCAGAAAGTTTACATACACTTGATTCTTAATACTGTGTTGTTACCTGAATGATTCACAGCTGTTTTTTTTTTTTTTTTTTTTTTTTTTTTTTTTTTTGTTTAGTCACTTGTTTGCCCTGAACAGTTAAACTGCCTGCTGTTCTTCAGAAATGTCCTTCAGGTCCCACAGATTCGTTGGGTTTTCAGCATTTTTGTATGAATTTGAGATCCATCTTTTCCCACTGAGGACAACTGAGGGGCTCATACTCATATGCAACTATTACAGAACACAAATGGTCACTGATGCTTCAGAAGGAAACTCAATGCATTAAGAAAACCCTCTGAATTTGAAGATCAGGGAAAAATTTACTTACTTTGTATTCTGGGAAACATGTAACTATCTTCTGTAGCTTCTAAAGTGCAGTACTAAAAAAAGGTTCAAAGGTTTACACCCCTGGCTCTTAATGCATCGTTTTTCCTTCTGGAGCATCAGTGAGTGTTTGAACCTTCTGTAATAGTTGCATAGAGTCCCTTAGTTGTCCTCAGTGGGAAAAGATCAATCTCAAAATCATACAGTCAATGCTGGAAAGGGTTCAAATACACAATGCTGAAAAACCAAAGAATTTGTGGGACCTAAAGGGTTTTTCTGAAGAACAGTGGACAGTTTAACTATTCAGGACAAACAAGGGACTCATGAACAACAATTACTAAACAAAAAACAGACAGCTGTGGATCATTCAGGTAACAACACAATAAGAATCAACTGGATGTAAACTTTTAAATGTGGTCATTATTATAAATTCCACTATTATTTTCTCTTGTGAACTATATGTAAACGTCTTTTATGTTAAATATCTTATTCAATATGCATTTTGTTATGATATCTATTATTTTGCTAAATTAATTAATATTTCACAGATTCTGCGAGGTGTATGAAAACTTTTGACCTCAACTGTATATGCTCACATTGATATTAATATGACATTGATATACAATACATTAATTTGTAGGAATGCACCGATATTAAAATCTATAAGTTAATAATTTTATGTTAAATCCGATAACCGATATTAAATATTTCATAGTATTTTCTCTAAATCAACTAGGGGGAAAATTACCTCTGAAACAGTTGCTTAAACATGATTACAAACATGGAAAAGCATTATACCACTTGATTTGATATTCTGTGATCTAATGCAATGACATTCAGGCAGTCTTATGTGTGACTTTACTGTTTAGTCACTCTGTGGTGCTTCTGTTTCTACTCTATAGTCTCCACATCACGTCTTTTACAGGAATCGGAACGCGAGCGAGCTGCTGTTCGTTTGACAGAGACGGACAGTGAGATGAATTACAAGTGCTTTAATGTCCCTCTACATGGGGTTTAGTGTGATCTCCTGTCCTGGCCGATTGGGTCAGTGCTCTGTAATGAAAGAAGCCATCCCACACTGTGTGCTTGTACAGGCCTCGCTCTCATTTACCAGCGTTTGATTGACCAGACCTGTCATTTCTATTTCCTGTTATTTCCTCTCAGCTCCACAGGTGGTCTCCTCATCCCTCTGTCTTGTTTCATCATACTTGTCAAATAGGCATTGTGATGTCTGTCCAAGGTCATTTAGGTTATTCCAGTAACAATGCCAACTTCAGACTCCTAAATCAGAAGGTCTTTTTCTTTTAAAAAATGCTGAGACAGGAGCAGGAACTGCCTAAATACTGTGAGCTAAGCAAAAAGATGAACAAGGTTAAATGGATGTTAAACTAAAATTTGCAGAAAACAGCAGCTGCCACTCACATTGGGATGGCGTCCCAGAAAAAAAAAAAAAAAAAAAAAAAAAAAAAAAAAAAAAAATCTTTATTGCTCAGGTAATGTCAGGGTGACTGATAAATGGATAATGATTTAAAGAGGATTCTTAAAGGAACTTACGTTTTTTTACATCGCTGTACTCATGTTCTGTTTCTGTCTCTACAAGTAATCCAAATCAGTATTTAATTTACATCTATTTCTTTTTTTTTTTTTTTGTGAAGTAGCTTTGTTGTAAAAGAATAATGTACAGTCATAACTGCAAAATGAAGCCCTTCAGGTTGATACAAGACCTTCACAAGACATGATGTCCTCATCACACTTTTAAAGTTTATTTTGAGATAATGATCAGGTGACTCTCATTTTTAGGTTATTTATCCCTCTCTTTAACAAATTTATCTTACATATTGTTTGATGTGATAAAATATTTTTATCTTTTAGTTTATCTTTGTAGATTTCCGTAATTTAGGAAGTCAAGGATTTACATCTTGATTTACATACATTTGTATATGATTTGAATGAAGGAAATGATTCCGCAGCAAAAGTTCTATAATCATCTATAATTCTCTAAAAAAAATTCTTCTCATCTTTCTTCTGGATAACCAGAAAACAGCTGACCTGGCAAAATCTGCTCATTATAATCAGCATGTGTGTTATTTTCTGCCTGCTGTGCATGCAAATCAACACTAACATGACTGTGTACATTTACGCTTATTTTGTGCATCTTTGTAAACACACAGTGTTTGCAGCCTAGATGCAACCTCTACTTAGAGTAAACACAGCTCATAAAATATTCACGCTATATGTCACAATATATGTTGCTTAAAATTCTATAAATGATGTTTGATAACAAAGTTTGGGAGGAGCACGATCAGATAATCAACTAATTCAGCACATGTGCAACTTGTCTAGCTAATCATCCAAACTAGCACAAGTCATATATATGCACACAGCCGACTTACCTCCGTCATTCGACTGTTTTTTGGCATCCCTCCTCCACCCCAACTCCTCACTCCTAAACTATTCTCCTCCTATACTTGGGATGCGGGGAGTTCTCTGGGTTCGGGCCATATTCGGGTCTCAGAGCCTTCCCCCAGGACAGCACGCCAAAATATGCTTACTGTTCACTCAACCAGATTAGATGTAAGGGTGAACTCGTGAAACCCTACTGTATCATCATATCATTTGACATGCAAATTTCTAAGACTTCTAAATAATCAACATTATCAAAGTTTTGCTTAAAAACCTGTTGTACGCAATCTATTACGTCCCTACATGACTGATATATATATGCATTTAAGTAGTTTGCTATACTGTTATAAATATCTCATTGATGTAGAGTACAAGCTATCAGAATTTTATCTTACTTTTTGGCCATATAATTATCAGCAACTGCTCCAAATTTCACATTTTTGATTAATTTGGGTATAAAATTTAGGTGTTTTTCTTCCTCCCTGAGTGTGAGCTCCATACTCTTACTATGTCATCGTATATGGACCGTTTTAGGTCATTTTTCTGGACTAGCATGCATATGTCAGGCTTTTCCAATTTCCATTAATTTTGAGGTCCATAGTGTCAAGCAATGGTATCTACCGTTCAGCAGCTGAGAAGGAATGTCTACTAGCCACCAACAGCATAGATTAAATCACAGTCCAAGCGAACGTTCCTTTATAATCCACTTAACCTCTGTGCGTCCAGCAATGATAAACACAAAGCCAAGGCGAAAAGAAGGCAAGTTTTGCACCCCATCTGTTGATAATCCAGCTTGTTTTCGCTCGATACTCTCTCCTCTATCTCTGACTAAAGATAGTGTCTCCCTGATGTCCCCTCCCCATAAGTTTGCCTTTGCAACCAATTATCTTTTTGCCCTCTATCTGCAGTGATTAATATTAGAGGGCTGTCCCCTTTATATGTGCAATGAATCATTTTAGCCGCACCGTCAGGGGTGTTTCTTAGCCTAAAAAAAGCAAGCCCCTGTACACAGATTTGATATCTGGGAATGCTATAATCTTGGGAAAAAAGTGTTAGGGTATTGATCAGCTCTGGGAGTCTCTTGGCAGGAGGAAAAGGGGTCTGGAGATGCCGCAGTCCAGGCAGCGCTGCTGACTGCTGTAGTATCCGGTCAAGATTCAGCGTGCAGCTGATAAGGCCCGTACTGAATTTCGTTCACAGCCAGAAACATGCAGAGATGGGATTCTTCACCTGCTAATGTATTCGCTCAAAGACAGTAGCTAAATCTACAGAGGGACTTGAAGATCCAACAAACTCAGCCAAATATAAACCCTCAGCACATCAAGGTGCACTGTGTTTATGTGCACACTAGTTCATAGTAATAAACACAAATCACACACTTGCAGGCTCACTTGTGTGGTACAGTTATCAGGCAAGGATTCAAGAACATTACAGGATGTGGAGAGGGCAGAAGCAAATAGACAGGCCCAATGAAATATTAGCAACAGCAGGCACTGGATGATGAATATAAAACATCAGCCGCTGACTTATTTATTTTTACTTATTATTTTATTTTTGTCCAGGAGGTTTGAGGTGGACTGTTGGCTTTGCAGAAGGTGTAAGTCTCTGGCTAAGAGAGTTTTAGGACAGCACTGAGCTGATTATTATGCAAAAATCACTTTTAAAAGGTGTTTGAACACAGTTGTGTGGCTGCAGTGTGTGAAAACAACTGTCCTATAATGGCAAAAATCCTTCATAGTCATGAACTCTCAGAACAAGCAATTTCAAATTCTCCACACATCGTCGGAGGGAAAAAGTCCCACCCATTTGTGACTATCTCTGCCCTATAATCATAAACACAGCACTGAGTGAGAAGCAGCAGTCCATCATTACTAGAGATATACAATGTCAAGTGTTGTGTTTTCTAAAGGAGTTTCACAGGAATTTCCATAGACTCCCTCCATCAGAGCTGCTGAGGACACTGTGGTTAAATTTCATTATGGAAGAAATGTCCTGGAAAAAATCAGTAAAGTCTCCTATATGTTTAAGCTACCATTGTCTCTGCCTGTTTTCACTGATGCTGCCTTCATGTGCTACCAGAATAATCAGGAATAATTCAATTCAATTCAATTCAAATTTATTTGTATAGCGCTTTTCACGATACATATCGTTGCAAAGCAGCTTTACACCAAATTGACATTTTTACTATATATGTAGTAGTAGCTTGATGTACATATGGTAGAGATGTCTGGTAAAGATCAATTAATGACGTAATCAAACAGACAAAGAACACTATAAATTTGTAGCAGAATTTGGTAGTGCTGTATGTTTTCAGGGTTGGCATCAGGGTTGGCATCATCTGAAGTCCTCTGAAGGGTTGGCATCATCTTTTCTTAAGTGTTCTGGATCCACACTGGAGCTTGTGAATTCCTAGTTACCATGGGATGTCAATCCCATGGCAAAAACAGAGAACAAATAGGAACATAATTAGCGTAGCTGCTGTTCAAACTAAGAAAAGGAAGGTTTGTTAAACCAGAGCTAAAAGATTAAAATGAACATTTGATCAGATATAGCTGCAGAAAAAGTTTATGAGATGCATTATTTGAATGCTTGGCTAAAAGATGTGTCTTTAATCTAGATTTAAATAGAGAGAGTGTGTCTGAACCCCGAACGTTATCAGGAAGGCTGTTCCAGAGTTTGGGTGCCAAATGTGAAAAAGCTCTACCTCCTTTAGTGGACTTTGCTATCCTAGGTACTACCAACAGTCCAGAGTTTTGTGACCTTAGGGAGCGTGATGGATTGTAGCGTGGTAGAAGACTAGTTAGGTACGCAGGAGCTAAACCGTTAAGTGCCTTATAGGTAAGAAGTGCTATTTTGTAGCTGATGCGGAACCTAATAGGGAGCCAGTGCAGAGACTTTAAAATTGGGGTAATATGATCATATTTTCTTGACCTGGTAAGGACTCTAGCAGCTGCATTTTGGACTATCTGTAGCTTGTTTATTGAAGATGCAGGACAACCACCTAATAGTGCATTACAATAGTCCAGTCTAGAGGTCATGAATGCGTGAACTAGCTTTTCTGCATCAGAAACAGGTAACGTTTCGCAGCTTGGCAATGTTTCTAAGATGGAAGAATGCTGTTTTTGTAACATGAGAAATATGATTTTCAAAAGACAAGTTGCTGTCTAATATAACACCCAGGCTTTTGACTGTAGTGGAAGTAACAGTAACAGTACATCCGTCTAGTTGTAAATTGTAAGTCAAAAGATTCTGTGTATTGTTTTTAGGTCCAATAAGTAATATCTCTGTCTTATCTGAATTTAATAGCAGAAAATTGTTGGTCATCCAATCTTTTACATTTTTAACGCACTCTGTTAACTTTGATAATTCAGAAGTTTCATCTGGTCTTGTTGAGATATATAGTTGAGTATCATCAGCATAACAATGGAAACTAATCCCGTGTTTTCTAATAATATTACCAAGGGGCAGCATGTATATTGAAAATAGTAGAGGACCTAGAACAGATCCTTGTGGCACTCCATACTTTACTGGTGATAACTGAGATGACTCCCCATTTAAATAAACAAAGTGGTAGCGATCAGACAGGTAGGATCTAAACCATTTTAAAGCCTGCCCTTGGATACCTGCATAATTTTGTAGTCGATCTATTAGTATGTCATGATCTATAGTGTCAAACGCAGCACTAAGATCAAGTAAAACTAGCAGTGAGATGCAGCCTTGGTCTGACGCAAGAAGCAAGTCATTAGTGATTTTAACAAGTGCAGTTTCTGTGCTGTGATGGGGCCTGAAGCCTGACTGAAATTCTTCATAGATATTATTTTTTTGCAAGAATGAGCACAGTTGAGCACATATAACTTTCTCTAAAATTTTAGACATAAATGGAAGATTAGAAATGGGTCTATAATTTGCCAGTTCACTAGGGTCTAGCTGTGGTTTCTTAATAAGAGGCTTAATAACCGCCAGCTTGAATGGTTTAGGGACGTGACCTAAAGATAACGATGAGTTGATAATATTGAGAAGCGGTTCTTCTGCCACAGGTAACAATTCTTTTAGTAATTTAATGGGTACGGGATCTAATAGGCATGTTGTTGGTTTAGACACAGTGATGAGTTTATTTAACTCTTCCTGTCCTATAGCGGTAAAGTACTGCAGTTTTTCTTTGGGTGCGACGAAAAGAAGTTGACATATTAGATGCAGTATAATCTACATTGGTTATTGTATTTCTGATGTTATCTATTTTATCAGTGAAGAAATTCATAAAGTCATTGCTATTAAACTGTAAAGGAATATTTAGCTCAGGTGGTGTCTGGTTATTTGTTAATCTAGCCACTGTGCTAAATAAAAACCTTGGATTGTTTTGGTTATTTTCTATGAGTTCGCGGAAATGCTCAGCCCTAGCAGCTTTTAAAGCCTGTCTGTATCTGGACATACAGTTTTTCCATGCAATTCTAAAAACTTCCAAGTTAGTTTTTCTCCATTTGCGCTCAAGATTGCGAGTTTCTTTTTTGAGGGATTGGGTATTACTATTGTACCATGGTGCAATACGTTTTTCTCTAACTTTTTTCAATTTGATGGGGGCAACAGCTTCTAACGTATCGGAGAAGATGGTGCCCATATTGCTAGTCATTTTGTCTAGATCCTGTGTATTAAGGGGTACACAGAGCAGTTGAGATAAATCAGGCAGGTTATTTGTGAATCTATCTTTGGTGGCTGGAACAATAGTTCTGCCAAGACGATAACGCGGAGCCCTACAGTTAATATCAGTGATACGCAGCATGCACGATACAAGGAAATGGTCAGAAACATCATCACTTTGAGGTACGATATCTATATCAGTAAGATCAATTCCATGCGATATAATTAAATCTAGCGTATGATTAAAACGATGAGTGGGCCCAGTGACATTTTGCTTAACTCCAAAAGAGTTTATTAGGTCAGTAAACGCAAGTCCTAACGCATCATTTGTATTATCAACGTGAATGTTAAAATCTCCGACAATTAGCACTTTATCAAAATTAACCAATAGTTCCGAAAGGAATTCTGCAAATTCTTTTAGGAAATCTGTATATGGCCCTGGCGGTCTATACACAGTAGCTAAAACAAGAGATAGGAGAGATTTCTTTTGCATATCTGGCAGAGTAACATTAAGCAAAAGTATTTCAAATGAATTAAACCTGTATCCTGTTTTCTGAGTAACATTGAAAATATCACTATATATTGTTGCAACACCACCACCACGACCACTCTGACGGGGCTCATGCTTATAGTAGTAGTTTAGTGGAGTAGACTCATTTAGACTAATATAATCATTAGGTTTTAGCCAGGTTTCAGTTAAGCAGAGTACATCAAAACTATTATCTGTGATCATTTCATTCACAATAACTGCTTTGGGTGCAAGTGATCTAATGTTTAGGAGCCCAAGCTTTAAAAATGGTTTCTGTTCGTGTATTTTGCTTTTTTCTGGTTTAATTACGATCAGATTTTTTCTAGATCCTACATTAAATTTACGTTTTGACCTCACTATTCGAGGAACAGACACAGTCTTTATAGATTGGACAGTGCAACTACTATCATTTAAGCGTTCAGAACAAAAGCCATCGTAGCAATCATATAAGAATGTACTCACTAGTCGGAATGTGGGAGTTAAAAGTTGCATATGAAATCAATGTGAACTCGACCGCTGGAATTTGTCAAGCTCATAATCACAAGTTGGGCTTATAATATTTGTGATAGCGTGCGACGGCACCATGGGTTATTCTTATCGCACCATGCTCCTCGTCTGTGTAATTCATAAACACATTTTTTATGCACAGTATGATCAGATGATTGACTTTTAAACTGAATAGCTTTTCTGTAAAGATAACAGGCTTGTACTAATAGTGGAATGTTTATTTGCAATGGCCAGTATCGGAGCATGAGCTCTTGAAGCTCCGCCCCCTTTTCTCTGGGAGCACCGGCTCATTTGCATTTAAAGTGACAGACACAAAACGGAGCGTTTTGGCTCATACCCTAAAAGTGTCAGTTTTAACAAAAAATTATCTGTAGGGTATTTTAAGCAAAAACTTAACATACACACTCTGGGGACATCAGATAATTATTACATAATAGGTCACCTTTAAAGGAGCTGAGAATTGTGGGTAAATGCTTTTATGATTCACTTTAGACATGCTGCTAACCAGAAGTAACTTTGCAACTGCATGTCAACTAGTCATTAGAGTATTAGTAGACTTTCTGCTTGATATATTCTAACACACTTCTAAACTCTGCAAGTATATGTCAACTTATTCTACTAACCCTAAACCTAACCTAACAGTCTGCTCTGAGAGTTATTAGACATGTAGTTGCAAATTCATGAGAATTAGTTGACATGTAGTTACAAAGTTACTTATAGTTAGTAGAATGTCTAAAGTGGACTATCAAAATAAAGTCTAACCGAAAAGACATTACTTTGTATTGAAGTGGTTTTGCTGTGGTTTATTCTACAGCAGTTGTCAGAGCAAAAAACGGACTTGCAATATGGTGTGAAAAATGTACATTACTCAAAACTAACCAATTAAACTACTATATATAAATTTAATTTGCATGCTTGTAGCTCCAGTAACTTCTCAGAAACAAATGTGATGTTTCTGAATTAGTTATGAAGGTTTGGACACATCCTTTGAAATAGGAATGGCAAATTGTATATCATTAGCATCTTTGGGCATTATCCATACTTATTTACATACTTGCCTTTGTTTTTATTCTTATGTACTTGCTTTAATTCTTATATATCTGTGATAAACCGTGCAGCTCATTGCAACATTATTTTTCTGTTATATTTTAAAGATGTTTGTATATAATTTTCATGTCAATTACTTATTTATGCATGTTGTAAAAACATTTATATTGCATAAAGCAAACATTGAAAGTTGAGTGATTAACTTTATATTTGTTGTTTTCAAGCTTATGTGTACATGTGAGGGGCATTTGCAGCTTGTTGAATGTTAATTTTAGATTATGTGCACGCACACACACACACACATGTTGTGCTTCCATGCTTTATGGGGACATTCCATAGGCGTAATGTTTTTTTTACCGTACAAACCGTATTTTCTATCATCCTACACCTACCCTACACCTAAACCTAGCCCTCACAGGAGACTGTGCACACTTTTACTTTCTCAAAAAAAAAAAAAAAATCATCCTGCATAATTTATAAGCCTGTTTCCTCATGGGGGCCTAAAAAATGTCCCCACAAGGTCAAAATTTGGTATTACTATCCTTGTGGGGACATTTGGTCCCCATAATGTGATAAATACCAGGTACACACACACATAATCATCTCAGATCCAGAGCATGTGTGAATCTGTATCTGGGTCTACTCACTTGGAGCTGACAAGAAAGTAAGTGATTTCAGGTTCAGGTTGAGTTCAGTCTTAACTTTACGGTGTCACTCGGGTTATGCGGTCTAGTTTACAGGCTTACCTCAATTCAGTGCGAAAAGCAAAATCTTACTGCATTTCTGAGTGCAAGTGAGACACTCTTGTTGAAAAGAAGTCAAACATGCTGTGAGATGGATGTTATGTTTACAGCACAGTAGCGTACAAGTCAAACTAATCAACTGATTAAAATAATACATGTGTATATATATATATATATATATATATATATATATATATGAATGATATTAATATAAAAACATATTTTAAATAATTACATTTGAAATGACTGTCAAATATATATATACATATACATACATATTAAACATGTATTAATAAATAACCATTACATCCAACATTTAGATTTATTTATTTTTTTGTCCCATTTCTTTCTCTCTCTGTCTGTCTGCACTGCAGCATTGCCTATTACAGATGGCCAATATGATGTTCAACTCAACAAAATGTTTCTTTGTGCCTCTCAGTTCAGAAAGGGACTCTGGGACATAGTGGGATGAATCAAGATAATTGCCTGATTGATTTTTTTCTCCTGTTCTCTAAGCACTTGGCTGGGCATGATTTGTTTAGAGAGTGAAATGGGTTAGGCTGTTTTAAAACACGTGCGTGCACACATACACACACATCATGTCGGTCTCATAGGGGCAAACAATAGTTCACAAGATGTCATTTTGTTCACCTAAATTACATTTGTTGTGGCAGGCACACACAGTAAGTAGATTTGTGCATGGTGTGTGCTTTACAAACCCCTAACCTAGTTCATTTATGGAAGTCGCATCTTTTCCACCATGTACACACAAATAATTGTGTGTTTGCGCATCTCATCTTCTCTTTCGAGGATCGCCGGCATTAATAGGACCTGCCCAGGCATAACTCTTGTCCCACTGAGTGCATCTGAGATGGAGAGCAGATGAGTGGCTGTTCTCTCACCACCTGATTACAGCAGCTCCTTCAGGAGCAGATGGAGCTCACCCTTCCTACAGACTTATGCAAGTGGAGTATGAACATGCTCTCTGCCTCTCTAGACGGAGAGTTGCGAATGCACTATAAATATAACAAAACATTGGGATGCAAAGCTGAGCGATGTCCTGGTTCTGTGAGACTCATGAACCAGAAATGAACAGAGTGCTGTTCTTCCTTCACACTGAGGCCCAGAGACCCGTTTGAAAGACTAGAGGAAAAGCAGAGGTTGTTGATGCTGAAGAAATTACATATCCGAGGAAAAAAAAAAAAAATCAGAATGGAGACCTTGCATGTTGAGTTTTTATGTCAATGTTTATTGCAGTCCTAACTGACCCTTAGAATTAAAGTCAACACAAAAGCAAAACTGGTTCACTTCAAAGAAAGAAAATGTCTTTGTAATATTTAATCAAAATGTAATAAATTGCTTGGCCTCTGAAATGATTTGCATTTGCTGTGGCTTGATTTTGTAATGTAATGGTGCAAAATAGTGCCACTTTTCATGATCTACTTAATTACTGATGGATAAAATTAAGTGCTGCCCTACATTTCTCCTTATTGAATATCCTGATTCACTCAATATCCTGTTTTCACTCAATATGTCAGAAGTGAAAAAAAGAAGAAAAAAAAAGAAAAAAAGTTGACTTTCAAGAGGTTGTTGTATATAATTCTGTTGTAACAAAAAAATACAATAAAAACAGGACAACTGTTAAATATTACAATTTAAAATAATCTAATTTAAAATATTTTGAAATGCAATTTATTCCTGCGATGCAAAACTGAATTTTCAGCATCATTACTCCAGTCTTCAGTGTCAAATGATTCTTCAGAAATCATTCTAATATGCAGATTTTTTTTTTTTTTTTGAAGAAACATTTTGTATTATTGATGTCATTAATATTATTAAAATATTATTTTCTTAAAAACAATGGTAAACTTATTTGATGTAAAATAACTCATGCCTTACAAGGTCATACTTTTCTTGACACGGACCAGCTATCCTCTCTGTCCTCTGGTCTTTAGTGTAAAAACAAGCTATGCTGGCCTTTCTGTGGATCCTCATGCCCTCAGCAGGCTTTGGAAGGGTTGGTAGGGATGATTCTGCCAGATTTCAGTGGCTTTCTTCAGCCTCAGGGTGTTAAAGTCTTTACTACCCTTGTCACCTGCTTTATGGTCAACACTTCACTCCAGCTGTGGTTTGGGTGTCTAGTTCAACAACTCCGAACTGTCACTCAAAGTACTGTATGACAATGTAAAAAAGTACTTAATATTTTTTTGGAAATAAATTGTGAAATCTGTCCACCCCCGCCCAACACCCCTTCACCCAAGATTCTGTTTTATTTATTTATTTGTTTATTTATTTATTTATCTACTTACTTACTTACTTACAAATTCATTTTTTTTTCTGCTTTAACTTTTGTGGATTCCGTTTTTTCCAATATAATTTTTCTAGACTCTGTTTTAATGGCATTAATCAATCAATCAGTCAATCAATCAATCAATCAATCAATCACGAAAACATGCCTAATTATTTAAAATCATGAAACCAAATCTTGAAACTTACACAGTTTAACAGCAATTTATTAAAAGTTTAACAAAAATGTAATTTTTAAGGCCCTATGAAATATCCCACCCCCCCCTTGAATTTAATATTATCATTTTTTCCAAATTATGTGTTTTCCATTAATTTTCTGACTTTCATTTTAATGGCTTCGAAGGCATCTCTAATTAATTAATTTGACTAAAATAAATAAATAAATAAATAAATTAATAAATAAATACTTCTACTACTACTACTAATTATTATTTAATTGTAATTTAATTAATTAATTAATTAATTTATCCTTTATTTAGCCAGTAAAAATCCCCTTGAGACTTCGCAGTCTCTTCTTCCAGGGAGACCTGGAATAATAATTGTAAATAAATTCTGGTAAATATTCCTTATAAAATAATGTTTAAATTTTATAATTGTTTTATAATTTTTATAATTAGTTTTATAATTGTTTATAATTGTATTATCAGTGACAGCACTATAACATTAAATAATATATTTCTTTCACAGTTTCTTCAAGTTAAACCAAAGTTTTATTTTGACGGGTTGCTGTCTATATGACCATAGTTTTTCTCAAAAGAAATGGTACAATGCTCATGACTCTGAGAGCAGTTTTTGAGATTATGTTTATGTGTTTATGTACTATGTATTCAGATGGCAGAGAAAACACTGCGAGCATCACTCACTTCAGTGTGTGTAGTAAATGAAACTGCGCATGTGCTCCATTCATTCACACAGAGACACAAAAAATGCATTTTCATTTTAGTATATTTGTGGCTTAATAGTCACAGACACTAGTCCACTTTGTAATTTGATTTAAGTGTACTGACCTACTTTTGATTTATTCATCCTAAATTTTGCTAATTCCATGACATTCCACGTTATACAGTAAGTTCCATCTTTATATCTTAATTCTGCGATTCTGTCCGTACTTCCCGCGTCGTGTAGTAATGAGAAAATGTACTAGCTCGTCTTAGTAAACACTTCTAATGAACTATTGTCCCAAATTGTGGAAACTGTAAATTATGTAGACAAGTAAAACTACTAGAGTTGGGGTACTCGGACTCGTACTCGGACTCGAGTCCGGTCTCGAGTACAATTTTTAGGCGACTCGGACTTGTCACGGACTCGGATGCATTTTTACTCGGACTTGACTCGGACTCAAGCCTTTCGGACTCTGAAAATATCCCGAGTCCGTCCGAGTCCAGAGACAGTTGACGGCAATGTCACTGACTCGATGCATTATCACGAAAGTCTTGTACAGTAGCTACTTGAAAGCTGACGGGTTTATGTGCGCACTAGAGATGCGCGGATGAGCTCAAACGTCACCCGAATCCGCAGCTTCAAATAAATTATCCGCCCGCCACCCACCCGCACCTGTATTTTTCTCTGATTTAGATAACCGCACCCGACCCGCACCTGATCGTCGTTTACGAGTATTCTAATTCTTAGTTTTGCATGATGATATGATGAATGGATGGTTGATTTTTAACAGCAGATTCAGCTGATCTGCACATCGCTGCACACTCATATAAGTTTAACTGTTCGTGCTTTTAAGCCAAAGCCACGCTAAAAAGAATAACGTTAACTGACATCGGGACTGACTCTCCGCAATCTCTGCTGAAATCAGTTGGGTGTTTGAACGTCTACATGATCTTTGAACAAAAGATTACAGGGGTTCACCCAGTTTAGGAATTTCAGATCATAAAAATCTAATTCTTTTCATTTTTAAGGTATTGTTTTTACCTAAAGTAGTAATCAATAATAATTGTTAATTTTACTACTCGGCAAATCTGGTGCTGGCGCGGACGGAGCGGGCGCGGGCGCGTGTCAGGCGCAATCATCAAAGATCTTTACTATGTTTTTTGAGCGAATATTTGCGTTTATTCACATACGATTGAATTAGAAATGGTGGCCTGTCATGATTTTGGCTAATGCAGGAAACTACTGAACGATGCGCATCAGAGGGGATTTAGAAGTGGGTATACGCAAAGCCGACGGATTAAAAAATGGGTATCCGCAGGTACTGCACTACACCACTAAATATTACCCCACTCAATAGCATTAACACGGGCGTAACTCCCTTCAAACTTGATCTGGAATGTCTTTTTTTCTGTCACAACTTCTCGAACAGGTGAACACACAGACACACACACAAATGAAATCGTTTGCCTGAAAAAAGTATTTAGAACAGGTTCATATTTTAGAAAATGTAGTTAATATTTGCCTCATTATTGATTCATCTCATCCACCCGCGACCCACCCGCGAATAATCAGAATGCATTTTTTTATTACCCGACCCACCCGACCCGCGAATATACCCGCCATCCGCGCATCACTAGTGCGCGCACACTTAAAGCGCGCTCACAGAACGCGCCTCTCAGTCAGTGTGCGAATACAGAGTTCTCTTTCGCTTCTAATAGGTTCTGTTATTGCTACACACAAGCTCGTATTGGAGACTATTCATGTAAATGAAGTCGGTTTTGTCTTAAGTAAACCTGAACAGTTGGGAGAAACACTGAGGCGTCAAAATATTTGATCTGTGCGTCCGATCTTAAAGCGACAGCAGCGTAAACCTCGTCAAACAATAATCAAACAACCAAAGAAAAAGAGAAAATCATTCACTGTTCTTGACTGAATCACTTATTGACTGTAATAAGAATTATCTTTAATGTATACAGTGAAGATTTTGCAGTGTTTTATTTTAACATTTATTACTTCATGAAATGTCTGTAGTCTATTTCTGTAATAGCCTTTATATAGACCTACATAAAAAAAAAAAAAAAAAAAAAAAAACTTACCAAAAAAAAACCCTACAATTATATTTTTTAAAAAGATTATATTTTAAAAAATATTATTTCATTTGTATTTTTGATTAATATATGTTTTTTTTTTTTTTTTTTTTTTTTTTTTTTTTTCGGCCTGTCAGTAACACAGATAACACATGACAGTGTGTATGTGTAGCTATGTTATCATCATTCACGGCCATTTTTTTTTTTTTTTTTTTTTTTATGTATTTAATTAATTTAATTTTATGTACCTTTTTATTTAACCATACTATTACAGACAAGACCGGGGGGATAGAGAAAACGGGGAAAAAAAATAAAATAAAATAAAATAAAAATTGGGGAGAAAGTCAACAGAAGAGGGGGAAAGAGAGAGAGAGAGAGAGAGAGAGAAGAAGAAAAAATAAAAGAAAAAAAAAAAAAAAAAAAAAAAAAAAAAAAAGGAGAAGGAGGATAGAGAAAGAGAGAAAGATCAAAAAAAAGATAATCTGCTTCCATACCTGCTGACAAAAGGAGAAAACAACAGAAGACACAACAGCAGAGTAACTGCAGCAACAACCAACATCTATATAAATCACAGTAAATACTACATGTTAAATGTTATTGTGCAGCACACATAACTAATATTACAAAACATGTTTTGAAGCAACAGCAGATCAAGACAGTGTGTGTCTGTGAGCACCTGTTTTTACACCAATGTGAATGCTTGTGTGTACACCTGTGTGCACACCTGTGTGTGTGAGCGCGTTTGTGTTCATAAGGTTCTTCCATGTAAATGTTTAATAGTGTGTGTGGAGAACCACAGCCCCGCCCCGCAAGGTATGAAGCAGACATGGAGGAGACCCGGGCCCAAACATCCGGATGCCCCCCCGAGCACGAGAGTCCCAGGAGAACCACCGCAGGGACAACCGCGGCCCCCACCCAGAAAAGGGCAGAGGAGGGCCCGGAGGGGGATCATCCGGCAGCCACAATGCAGACGTCCCAGGGGGGCGTGGCGGCAAGCCCGCAGGTTCCGCCGGCAGCCGGCCACACCAGAGCAGACCGGCCCTGGGCCCGGCGATCCAAGGGCCCCCCACCCCCTAGCCGGGGCCCAGCAAAGCCAGGGGGCCAGGCCCCGCCAAGCAACCGCCGAGATCGGGCCAGCGCTCACCCGAGCATCCCGCCCGGAGCGAGAAACCACCAACGCACCGGCGGCCGGGGCATCCTCCACCGGCAGGGCGTGGTGGGGGGCCTGAGATGATGAGTGAGGCGGAGTCTAAGGCCTGACCTGACACATGGACATAGACAAACAGGCACACATATATACAAGCACACGTTCCCACCCTCATGCACGCAAACAAATATGCACGCACTCGCCCCACATGTAGACATACAAAAATGGACACAGTACCCACAATCACACTCCCCATTTGTACTCTATACTCCTGGATCCAGGCACCACTACCCCCAGAGGGGCAATCAGCGCCAGACCCCGGAGCTGAACCCTCTTCACTCTGGCGTGGAGACAGGAAGACCACCCCGGTACCCCGCAGCAGCAGAGAAGACCACCAGCCCAGACCCCGACCGGATGGCCAGCTCGTCCTCACAGCCCCCAGCCCCGGACAAAGAACAGAGAACAGGGGTGTGAAAAAAAAAAAAAAAAAAAAAAGAAGACCCCATGCCTCACCTCACCCGCTCAAATGTAGTGTTGGTGTGTGTTGTTCTAAAGTGCTTTAAAACAGGGGAGGGGCAAGACACTAACCACCCTCCGCCAGCTCGTGTCAAATCGGCACCTCCCCAAGAGCCCTCAATGTCTATGTGTAACTTAAAATTGAGAAGTGGGCACCAGCACCAGAGAGAAGGCTGAATGAACAGACCGCCCCCTGGATGCCATTCAGTGTGCCCACCCCCAAGGCCCTATATGTATGTGTCATGTGACAGTGAGTAATGAGAGTGTCTAAGTTGTGATGTATGATTGAGATGCAGGTGGCCACAAGGAGACAGAGGAGTACCACCTCCCCTGCATCCCAGCAACACACCCGCACCCCAAAACCCTACCTGTATGTTGGTGTGATGGAGCGGGAGAAGGGAAGCATTAGGGATGGGGAGGAAATCATTGGAGGGGGCAAAGTACCCCCCCCCCGGAGCCAGCTCCCCCGCTGACCCCCATAGGCACCCCCGTTGCCCCAAATCTGCCCAGGGCAGGGGGCCCAGGCCCATCCAGACCGGGGCCCAGGCCCATCCAGACCGGGGCCCAGGCCCATCCAGACCGGGGCCCACGGCAGCCCGGGCGGCCCACCGGACCCCACAGCAGAGGAAAAACTACCCCCACCCCATCATTCAGTCAACTCCCAGACTACAGAAGACAATAGACACCCAGGTTAAGTCCGTCCTCCGCCTATATTGCCCCCCTGCAGAGTGGATACTGACAGATGGTAACAACGTCCCTACCAGCTAAAGAGGCCACCGGATCCACCGACGCGTCAAAGGCCCCCGCACCAGGGCCGAGCCCAAGCGCATGCACCAACCCACGCTCCCGGCGGCACACCAACCAGGACCCAAGCCCCCAGGCCCAGCCGGAATCCCAGCCCGGTGGCAGAGCGGCCCCAGAACCCCAAGCCCCCCCCGGACCTACCCCGGAGCAGTACGGCCGCCAGGCCGGCAACCTACGTCCGCCGGCACAGGCCTCCCCAGCAGCGCCGCATGCAGCCGCCAGAAAAACAACACCCAAGAGCCACCAACACCCCATCCAGGCCAGGACCGCAGCCCCAGCGCCGAACCCCCCAAGAAACCCACCCCTAGGGAACTCCCAGATGCCCCCAGCCCATATGGCCCCCCCACGGCGACAACAAAAACCAAAGCCGGACAGAACCGTGACCCCCACTCACACTAGGTGATGGAGCTGATCAAAGGAGCCCAGAGAGATTGATCTAATGTGGCAGCAGAAGCTGTTTCAAGACTAATATAGTCCAACAAACGATCTCTATATTGGTTGATATTAAGATTATTTTTATTTTTCCAGTTCATGAGGACAGTCTTCTTAGCAATGCATAAGGCAGTGTAAGCCATGTGGATTGAATTATCTTCTGTAGTGACACCATCTAGGTAGCCCAACAAGCAGACTGATGGAGAGGCTGGAATGGAACATTTAAGACACTTTGATAAGTCTTCACAAATCCTGTACCAGAACCTCTGAACAGGTGGACAGAACCATAGAGCGTGGATATAATTGTCAGGTGTATTGCCTTGACAGTGTGAGCAGTTGTTAGAAGCTGTAAAACCCATCCTGAACATCCGATGACCTGTGTAGTGCACTCTATGCAGGATTTTGTATTGTATTAATTGTAAACTGGGATTTCTAATCAGTTCAAAGGTTTTTAAACATATCTGAGACCAAAAATTATGGTCCCAGCTGACTGATAGATCTGCCTCCCATTTTGTAATAGGAAGCGATACTGATTCATCTATTTTGGAAAGTGTCCTGTATATTTTAGACAGTAATTTAGGGGTTTTGAGATTAAGAAATTCTGCCACACTTGGTGGTATTTGTAATTTGATATGATTAGACTTAAATTTTCTTTTTACTATAGATTTAACTTGTTGATATTCTAAAAATCTGTTCTTGTTAATCCCATATTGTTTAACTAATATGTCAAAGGGAATAAAGTCCGTCCCTTCGAATATATGTTCCAGGTATTTAATACCTTTACAACTCCAATCTGTGAAGTTTATCATATTATTGTTTATTAATAGGTCAGGGTTATTCCAGATGGGAGTACGTTTGCATGGGATTAGTGAAGACTCAGTCATTTTTAGAAACTCCCACCATGCTGTCAGAGAAGAGCTGATACTGATGCTTTTGAAGCATACGTGTCGTTTGATGATCAAGCTAATGAATGGCAGATCCGAAATCTCTATATTATTGCATAATGCCTGTTCTACATCTAGCCAAGGCTCGTCTAAGAGCGTGTGTTTTAACCACCCTGAAATGTGTTGAAGCCTGTTAGCTAAGAAGTAGTGGTGAAAGTTAGGCAGATCTAGTCCTCCTTTATCCTTGGTCTTTTGCAGCGTTTTTAAGCTAATACGCGGGGGTTTACCTTTCCAAAGGAATTTAGAGATGGAGGAGTCCAGAGATCTAAACCAGTCAGGTGATGGTTTGCTCGGGATCATTGCAAATAAATAATTAATTCTTGGCAAAACCATCATTTTAATTGAGGCGACTCTTCCCATGAGTGATATGGGTAGAGACTTCCATCTGGCTAGATCATCTTCTACCATCTTTAAAAGTGGGATGTGGTTTAATTTAATTAAATCTCCCAACCTAGGTGAAACATTAATACCTAAATATTTAATATTTCCGGATTGCAGTGGAGTGGAAGAGTTCTGGAAGGAGCAATTAATTGGAAGAACTGTAGATTTTAACCAGTTTATTGAATAATCTGAGACTCTTGAGAAAGAGTTTATTAATGTAATTACCTCAGAGAGAATGGTTTGTGAATGCTGAAGAAAAAGTAACACATCATCTGCGTAAAGACTGACTTTATGTTCTACATTCTTGCATTTAATGCCTTTAATCACTGTAGCCTGTCTAATTGCTGCTGCTAGTGGTTCAATAAAAATTGCAAACAGTGAAGGGGAGAGGGGGCATCCCTGCCTGGTGCCCCTCTTAAGACAGAAGCTGGAGGATGTTTGGTCATTTGTCCTAACACATGCTGTTGGAGAGTTATATAATATTTTTAACCAGTTTATGAAAGAATTTCCAAAACCAAATTTGTGTAGAGTTAATATATGTATTAATACTTTTGCTTGTAAGTAATACTTGGAGTGTTTACTTGCCTTGGGCTCGAGAATGTTTTACTTACATTGGTTGATTAGTTTTTTCTGTATTGAAATTATTATTATTTAAACATGGTGTTTTCTGCTCTTAAGGTCCCATTCAAAAAGATACCTACTCCTTTACCCCCACCCTTGAATTTATATATTTACTACATTGCTGAATAAAGTCAAGTCCCGCCCTATAATTTTTCACATTCTAAAACCTGTTTCACTCTAAAATATGTCACATTACATAGATCAGCCATAACTTCTGTTGCATGACTTTAAGTTTGCTAAGCAGAGTATTGACACTAATTATAAGATGTTGTGAAATCAAAAATCAAAATGGCAAGATCCACTAGAGTTTTGCTTTTCTTACATTTCAACTGACACTGCGTTTTTCTAGTTGTAAAGGTTAAAAACAGGGTGCCCAAACTCGGTCCTGGTCCTTGGTTTAGCTCCAACTTGCCTCAACACACCTGCCAGGGGGTTTCTAGTATGCCTAGTAAGAGCTTGAGTTTGGGCACCCCTGGATTAAAACAATTTTAAGATACTGACAAACAGTAGTGTTTCCTTGGACTCGGGCGGACTCGACTCGGACTTGGCCCTTTGGGACTCGGACTTGAGTCCGACTCGGCCCATTTTGGACTCGGACTCGTCTCGGACTCGATTGGTAAAAGACTCGGACTCGACTCGGACTCGACTTAGGTGGACTCGAACCCAACACTAAAAACTACAGTGAGTTATACTGAAATCACAGCATGTGAGCTGTCATTAGCACTTCAATATAGCTATCCAGTATATATCCTCAGGACAAAGCCTAGCCAAATTCATTTCCAATATAACAATACCTGATTCTGCCTCCAAATGGGTTTAGGAAGGAAGGAAGCAAGAGAGAGAAATCAGCAAACTTCAAATTTCCTCTTTCCTCGTATCTCAGAGGTCTGAGGGTCCCTCAAGGGCCAGTTCTCTGATAGTCTAAATTAAAGAAATGTAACCCCACACACATTTCAGCCTGTTCCTGAGCAGTCTAGTTGTTAAAGTGGTAGTTAATTGGGAACTATCCATTAAACCTGTGGGATTGCTGAGCCAGGAGGACCCTCGAGGCCCCAGCTGACCGCAGGAGCATTTACAGCTGGAGGAACCAACATACTGGCCGTCCTGACGCCTGACTGCAGTCTGTTTGCCTACCTCAGGTTATTTAATTCACTCTCCGTCATTACAGGCCCAGAACTTTCTTTTTTATTTTCCCATTTTACAGGCACACTTTTGAGACCGCTTGCCCTCGTCACCCACTGCTAGGGGTTGTTTAGAAAAGAGGGGAAAATGGTGCAAAATGCAATTTTGTAACATTCTTTGTGTGTCACAAACAACTTTCAAAATCGTTCAAAAACATATTTTCTCTAGTAATTTACTGTTTGTGGTTCAAATGATTTTTAAAACAGATTTTTCAGAGGTTTGAAATAAAATAGTGCTTGCTTTTATCAAAGCAAAATCAAGCAGAAAGTGTTTACTCAATCAAGGAGAAGGGCCACAAATTTATTAAAAGTTTTACCTCAGATATATTTACCCAAAGGATCTGTTCCAAAACCTATAGAGAGATCTGTCTTGCTGTCTATGGCCTACATGTGCAGTTACTTACTAACTAAAGTAAACCCTCATCGATTTAGAACAATTTAACAAGCAATTCTCAACATGCAAATAAACATGCAATTCTCATGTGACATGCACACTACTGGCCCCTCACTAATCTCTGCCTTGTTAATGACCTTGTTACTGACTTTGTTTGGATAGTTTTAAATGTAATTTTAGGGCTAGGCTTTATGCAAGTGGATTCTTTCCCCTTCCAAATACTGCAATTCGATGTGTATATTGATTAAACAATGTCAGCTTCAGCTCTTATTCCCAAGTACACATGTATAACATCAGTAAGAACACTTGCATGTGCTCCAAAATAAACAAAAGCTAACGTTAAGTTAATGCTAGTTAATTTATGTATTGATTCAGGTCATTGTAGTAAGTAGAGTTCACAATACCACAGCAGTAAATGTGTTGTAGAAATGCTAAGAACGTTTGTTCACTTATACTAATGCGATCACTTGCAATCTCCTTTAAATTAGTGTAACTGTGAGAAGCGTTTGTTTCCAAAGTTTTAATTAGACTACTGTTATTTAACAATTAATATAAAGAAAAAAAAAAAAACAGCAGATAAAATGTCAGACTTCATTACAGCCAGTTTAAGAATATCCATTAAATTCTTATCACTTTATGTGCATGTTAATTAAAATCACTCTGGTAAAAGCTATGTTTTTTTTTAGTATCACTGAGATACTATTATGGCTTTTATTCCTATTTTGGTAACCCTACAGAATAGGGATCACTATTGACTAATGACAAATTACTAATTAACATGTATATTGCTAGCATGTTGCCTTGTTAGTATGTATAAAACACATATTAATGCCTTTTTCTGTATGACCATATTCTAGATCCCTTAACACCACCCAATAACTAAACATAACTACTACAGCAATTACCTACAAATAAGCAGAAAGTTGGAGTTTATTGAGGCGAAAATTCTAGCTAATAGTAAAAATTAGTTCCCCAATCTAAAGTCTTAGCAGTATGTTGAATCAGTTTTTATTATTATATTTTCCAGTTAAATTTGTCATTTTTGTAAGTTTCTACAAACACGATTAATTTTTATTTTAAATTAAACAAAATAAAAATAAGAAATGTAGGTACGACTTTAGTATAGGGACCAGTTCTCACTATTAACTAGTTGCTTATTAGCATGCATACTACTAGCATATTGGCTGTTTATTAGTACTTATTAAAGCACATATTCTGCACAGCCTTATTCTACATCCCCAATCTAACCCAATACCAAGCAGCAAAATTGAGTTTATTGAGGCAAAAGTCATAGTTAATGGTTTGTTAATGGCAAGAATTGGGCCTTAAAATAAAGTGTGACTGAAATGTATTAATAGTTCACATCTATTTTACTTCAAGTTTTGTGGTTTTAGTTTTAGTTAAAGGAGAGGTCCACTTCCAGAACAACAATTTACAGATATTGTACTCACCCCTTGTCATCCAAGATTTTCATGTCTTTCTTTCTTCAGTCGTAAAGAAATTATGTTTTTTGGGGAAAAACATTTCAGGATTTTTTTCCATATAATGGACTGATATGGTGCCCATGAGTTTGAACGTCCAAAATGCAGTTTAAATGCGGCTTCAAAAGACCCCAAACCGATCTCAGCCAACGAAGAAGGGTCTTATCTAGCGAAACTATTGGTTATTTTAATTAAAAAATAATAAATAAAATAAATAATTTTAATAATTTTTAATGTCAAACGCTCGTCTTGTCTTGCTCTGCCTGAGCTCTGTGTATTCTGGCTCAAGACAGTTAGGGTATGTCTAAAAACTCCAATTGTATTTTCTCCCTCAACTTCAAAAATCATTTCAAAATCATCCTACATCGCTGCAGAAGTACCGACCCAGTCTTTGCAAAGTGAACATGCAATGAAGATCAAACACCCTTAACAAAAAAGGTAAAACAGCGATATAGGATAGCTTTAAAGTTGAGGGAGAATATCAGATGGGAGTTTTTCAACATACCCTAACTGTCATGAACCAGAAAAAAAACAGAGTTCAGGCAGAGTAAGACAAGACAAGCATGTGACATTAAAAAGTATATAAATTGTATTATTTTTATGAAAAAAGCAGATCGTTTTGCTAGATAAGACCCTTCTTCCTCAGCTGGGATCGTTTACAATGGCATTTGGGATCGTTTGAAGCCGCATTTAAACTGCATTTTGGAAGTTCAAACTAGGGGCACCATACCAGTCCATTATATGGAGAAAAATGCTGAAATATTTCCCTCAAAAAACATAATTTCTTTATGACTGAAGAAAGAAAGACATGAACATCTTGGATGACAAGGGGGTGAGTACATTATGTGTAAATCTTTGTTTTGGAAGTGGACTTCTCCTTTAACTGTATTAAGCCTGATTCACAGAACTAAAAAGGTTCCTGCTTTACTGATACAGTACACTTATTGTGTATGTACATGCTTTTACATTGTACTAATATTTAAAAATACCTGCATGTAATTACATCTGTAATTAATTTCTGTAATTACATTTATAATTACACTGTTGACCAATCCCTTACATTTTAACCAACCCTTAAACCTACCCATACCACTAAGCCTGTCCCTAATCTTCCCCATATCCCACCTCTGTAGCAGAGTTTTGCAATACAATATAAACACAATAAGTACATTGTACATACTTTTGGATGTCCTGTAAGTACATAGTAGTTGGGGCCTCCTAATATAAAGTGGGACCCTAACCCTAATGCTCTTGTAACGAAGTAAACTAAAGCTAAGCAAAGGGTCAGATGATTCCAGTATAGTGTGGCATTAGTTAATCTAACACCATGATACTCAAGTACAATATCCGTACAAAATAAGTATAAAAACACAGAAATATTGGTATGTTAATATTACCTATGATGACCACAGAGGCAGCTCACATGGTTTTGGAACAGAGCCAGTACTTTCTTTCCTCCTCAACAAACCTTCATGTAATCAGCCTGTTTGAGCTCCCAATCTGTGTTTTAATATCAGACAAAAACAATCTCAATTATCCTCTGCTTGGTTTAAAAAGCTTTATTTTTGTAAAGCTAGGTGGTAATTAAATGTGCATGATTGCATGATTAAAATGACTGAAAGTTCCCTCTGCTTTTCAGCTTCTGAACACACACTTCATACACTAACTCTTTATGAAATATACCCCTGTGGGTAGAAGTGGCACAATAAGTCCCCTCTTTGGGTTTGGATTTGTTACCATATTTCATTTGATGTTTACACAGCTTGTAGGCTAGAGTATATAAAATACAAATTATTAAATTTTACAAAGCATATTATGTTTTCATATTTCAAATCATAACTTTTATTTGTTCTCTAAATGTAGAAAAAAATATATTTGTAGCACTGGATCTATTTTTTTCAATTTTCTTATGAGATAAAACACCCCTGGTCCTTTGAGAACAAATCTCATGGTCTATTAAACTAAATTACCCAGATAACATCTATAATATTATGTTTCTAGATTGATCAACAGCTTTTTACCCTCCATTATCCATGTCCTTAGGCAATTGTCAGTAATTCATAAGTCAAATATCTTATTATTAAGCGCGAAGACTGTTCTATAAACTTGTTTATTGTTTTGCTGCTGTTTGCACACATAATGAGTATGCCATGCCACAAGACACCTGGCAAAATCATGTTTGTTTAATGTTTACTGATCATTCAGAACAATTATGAGACGCCACTAAAAAAAATAACCCTTGATCTAGTCATTCCACAGACAAAATAAAATGAATGCCCTTCTGAAGGTTACCACCCATCAATAATTGGAAATAACCGGTTATGGTCCAATCGGCTGCTATTACCTACAGATGCTGCAATTAAGGGGTTTCGGGGGCAGCATCCTGATTTCTGTGTTTTATTGGTAATTAACTGTGAAACACAACAAACATTCATTTAATTGTGGCACATTTGAAATGACGACGGGGAAATGTCAGACGGTAATAGCTGTATTTCTTGGAAGCGTGTTTATTAAGGTAAAGCCTTAATTAGAAACCGCACCTGGAGAGGTTATTTACTGATACAGTAAGCTACCATCTGACTATTAATGGCACTTCACTCAGCATGTATATGAAAAGTCACACTGAACAAAAGGGCAATAAATGCAGAACAAAATGAATTCAGTTGAAAACGTAATGCAGCTTCTGAAGCTTTAAACAAAAGCTAAAAAAAAAGCATTTGGTAACACTTTATTATACATTTCAATTTATCTATTTAGTTATTATAGATTATCGACTCATATTTTGGTCATAAGTGTTTAAAGTTTAAAATGAAAATGCCTTAATGATAGATTTATTTCTGACAAACATGCAGCTTTTTGCTTTACAAGATGTTAATTGATGGACTGTAGTGGTGTGGATTACTTGTGGATTATTGTGATGTTTTTATCAGCTGTTTGGACTCTCATTCTGACGGCACCCATTCACTGCAGAGGATCCACTGATGAGCAAGTGATGTAATGCTAAATTTCTTTATTTTGGGGTGAATATGTTTAAAAATACTATTAACATGTACTTTGTATACCACACAATATTACTTTTATCATACTGTTTTATTTATCATTTTAGAGCTTTCTGTGAGCACTCATTACACTGCAAAAAATGCTTTTCTTACTTAGATTTTGTCTTGTTTCCAGTCAAAATATCTAAAAATTCTTAAATCAAGAAGGATTTTCTAGACAAGCGAAAATGATTGTCTTGTTTTCAGAAAAAACAAGTCAAAATTAAGTGAGTTTTTGCTTGAAACAAGCAAAATAATCTGCCAATGGGGTAAGCAAAATAGTCTTGTTTTCTGCCTGAAATAAGATTATTTTTAGGGATGCACGATATTATCGGACTGATATCGGAATCGGCCGATAATGACTTCAAATGTAAATATCGGCATCGGCCCGATATGAAAAATTATGCCGATATGTCTTGCCGATAAGATGAATATGTTAACTCACATGTGCTAAAGGTGCGCTAGGGATTAGATCATGTCAGCAGTGTGGCTCATTCTTGAAGCAAAGTTTTGACTGAATGAGGAGTAGATTCACTGTTTTGGATCGTTGCATTTAAACTGAGAATGCATGATGCATAGCAATAGCGCGCTCAGTGGCAGCAGTGGCTATAGGAGAAAGCGCGCCGTTGTTCCATTTGGGATCATTTACTGTTGCCTATTTCATATCCAGTCACTAAATCGCTAAATGCACATTTAAATGGTTTTATGGTGCTCTTTGTTGTATTTTGAAACCCAACGGCTATGTTTGCACATGACATGATCTGCATTTAAAATAAAAAGTAATTACTGCGCGCGGTCAGTGAATTCTCTTTCTCCGGCGGCGCAACGGCAAAACACACTGTTGCTCATATGAAACATTTTTCGTGAATATTATGACACAAGTGAGGTACAAAGCATTCTTTATAAGTTAAATAATTGGTTAGCAGGCAAATGTTAGTAGCGACCATGCTTTTGGATTCATACCGTTCGAGCCCATACATTTAAAGCCATAAGGGGCTGTGTGTCCTGTTTTCCCGGTTGGTCACGAATTACCACAAACTTAACGATATTTATAGTTTCTTTTCACAAATCATCACCGTCTCACCCTTAATTTCGCAGATTTATCTTGTCATTTACTTTTAATCCATGTTGTCGTATCTTTTATGGTGGTAAACTGCGGGTGGGAAATAAAAGATTTCGTGGCAATAAATTAAGAATTCGTTAATACGACTTTTTAATTCGTTCCCTTATTTTACAAATTAATAAATTAATAAATCGTAGGAACGAATTAACAAGTTGTAGGAAATAATTATGTCCTGTTCGTGTCCCGCAGCCCTGTCAAAGCGCAGTGCACGGTAAATTATTAGAAATTATAATTAAACATGACTTAGTGACTACATTTCTATTACTTTCTTTCCATGTTGAATGCCTCTAGACTGATCAAAACTGTCACATTTTGGATTTTTTTTTTTTTAAATGTGCAAGTTAAAATTTGACATGGTCGCATTTGTGCGAGTGCATGATCTGCAGTGCTTAAGCGTCTGCTCCATACAGCGGGAGTTACAGGTTAGGAAGCCGAGGCATATTCAGGATTTCACTGATCACCGGAAGAGTAGTTTTCGTTGTGAGCGCTTCGGATGTAGAGCCTGGTTTGTATTTGTAGTGTCAGCACGAGCCAGGTGGTGTAGGCAAAAATGACGCGACTATTCTGGAAACGATGGCGGACGGAGGATTTGGTTTTCGAGTAGGGTGAAAGACCGCTTGTTAAACCAGAGAAGGTAAACATGTTGGTATTCTTGTGCAAAAAAAGTGTACTGTTTTGCCAGTTGGTCACGAATTGCGACATAATCCTCACCGTCTCACCCTTTAATTTCTTAGGTTTATTTTCTTGTCATTTACTTTTAATCCATGTTTTCGTATCTCTTACTGTGATAAATTGCGGGTGGGAAATAAAATATTTCGTGGGAATAAATTAACAATCCGTTAATACTACATATTAATTCGTTCCCTCATTTTACAAATTAATAAATTAATAAATCGTAGGAACGAATTAAGAAGTTGTAGCAATGAATTATGTCCTGTTCATGTCCCGCAAAGCACCCTCACAGTCACCCAGTTTAGTTCTACTTTTCTGTTTTCGGTTTGAAATGTTGTATTCAGATTGCGAATTCGAAAGTGAAAGCATCTGAAGTTCGGATTAAAACATAGCAAAAGTGAACTTAATTCACAAAATTCAGATCATAAATAATGCTAGCCTACTGATGAAAAAAGAAGGGATTTAATGTAAACCACTCATTACTATTTATTTAATCCTAACAAATAAGCTATTGTTAAAAAATAACTTTCCAAACAAAATGATATATATCGGTATCGGTATCGGCCAAAATGAGATGAAAAAATATCGGCATATCGGATATCGGCAAAAATCCAATATCGTGCATCTCTAATTATTTTGCTTACCCCATTGGCAGATTATTTTGCTTGTTCTAAGCAAAAATTCACTTAAAATTGTTTTGCTTTTGTCTGAAAACAAGACAATAATTTTTGCTTGTCTAGAAAATTCTTCTTGATTTAAGAAGATATTTTGATAGATATTTTGGCTGGAAACAAGACAAAAAAATCTAAGCAAGAAAAGCATTTTTTTTGCAGTGTATTTCTTTGTATTCCACAAAAGACAGAAAACCATATGGGTTTGGAACAACATGAGGGTGAATAAGTGATGACTAAAGTTTCATTTTGGGTGAACTAAGTTTTGATTTTACGATTGAATTGTAAACTAAATAAACTGTGAAACACAATAATTTGAGTGAGTTTCATTCGACAGAACAGGCCAACACGTATCTCATTTAAAAGCTTCTCTCAGATGCTGAGGTGAAATGCTTACTAACACAATTTACACAGACACGGAAATGGGGTATTAAAAGGCTACAAAAGAAAAAAGAAAGAGCAAGAGAGAAAATTGGCCTTCCTCAGAGTCAGGCAGAGCAGCTGTCATGACAAGTGAGCAGATTAACTACATGGCCAGCAAGGAGAAATCCTGTAGTTTGCACAACTAAGGCAAGAGAAAAAGAAAACAGCACTTCTTTTCTGACAGGAGTGTAGTTTAAAATCAGGACCTGAGGCTATATCTCTGTAGCCACACATTATGCTCAGACTGGGTTTAACAGAGATTTGTCTCAGAGCCGTTCTTCCATGCTACGCCAGCCTCCTTCACTGGGCTTTGACCACGAAGAGATAGATAGTGATATATTGGTACAGAGAACGCATATTTGGATCCATTGGGAAAACAAAAGTAAAAATTTAAAGTCAACTGCAATGTTACAGAGCCTGAACATGAAGTACGATCTGGTAGAAGACCATCAGTAAAGCAGAGACAGATTTTTACCAAATACAGACTCTGCGAAACACTGTTTAGATGTACAAAACGGTGTACATCTATATGTGTACATCATAAAGAAGGGCGCACGGACAAATATGACTTGCATAAGAAGAAGAAATATGTGGTCTGCATGCGTTAGAGGTGCTTAAGGTGAAAAAAAAAAAGACTTTGGAGTGACTTTTGGTTTTGTAATATTTAAGAAAGGAACTACTATAAAAAGGTAAAACTTAAAATTCATTATAACATAATCTATCTGTCTATCTGTCTACCCAACAGAATTCTGTAATTTAATCAAACAAGGCACTTTTTTTCTTTTTATTGTGAAACACACCAACCAACATTGCAGAATTCATCAAATCAGTTGCTAAAATAATGTTTGTGCTGTTGCTTTTCTAGCTTTTGTTATATAAAAGGTTTTCAGAGAACACTCAAAGGATGAAAAGTGATAAAAAAGTGATGACCAGTTAAAATGATTTAAAACAATGTTAAATCTTCTAACTGAAGAAAGAATTAGAATGTTTTTGGAAATTGGAAAAAAAAATGGGAATGTTTCTCGTTTTCATAGTCATTACAAAAAAGTAGCATCCATCTAACCAAAGTGATGAAATTATTTTAATTTTGCCACTGATTTTGTGACAAAAGAAAACTAAATGTTAAAATAACATACACTGCGGAATTTAATTTAAAGATATTTACATTAAATCAAACAATATTTTAAAAAAGAAAAGATCATTTAATTTAAGTTTAAACTGATTTAAAAATATACAAAAATAGTAATGCTTATTTGTAGCAACATGTGCTGGCATATTGAAACTGAAATAAATAAGATAGGGAAGAGAGAAAAGCATAAATCATGACAAATATGTTATTATGAGCAGTACAAATATTTGCATTCAGTCACACATCTACAAGTATCAAAGAACCGAAGTGTCCATTTAGTTTCATTTATAATTTTTCTTGAAGTGCTTAATTTGTGAAGCAAACAGCTCAAAGACTGAGGTCAGAAATTCAAAGAGAAATAAAATATGCATGCTCTTATGCAAAGCGAAGGAAGCTGTTCAGGAATTATGTGCTGGAAAAAAGATCACTGATCAAAAGGAAGAATTAAAATGAATAAACTGCAAACTACAGTATGTGCAGAGGAACATTGTTTGCTCTTCTGCACGAATGGCAGATTATTAATATTTTTTGGGACATGTCTCCTCTAGGGTTTCATAACCATGTCTCTAAAATTGGGGTATTAGGAAATAATGTCAACCAGATACAAATTTGCACTGACCACAGGTGCACCATGTTGCAATAACCAGCAGGCCAGGCCATGGCTCCAACCATTTGAAATGTAAGAGAATGAATGATTCCTGCACAAAATTAGAAAGTTTGCCAGCAGGGAAAAACACAAATCTCCAATTAGTCCACTTTTGGCAACTCTTTCCTCTTACCAAACCTATCCCATGATCCCCGGCAGCGCTGTGTGTTCTGAAAGAGAGGATCTGAAACTGCGCTCTTTGTGAGTGGAGGTCACTGTGTTTGTTTAGCTCTACATTATCACCCGACTCTGCTAATGAGATGAATGATCAGTCCTGGAGTGGCTGTCCTCTGATAACGCAGCAGTGTTTTTTTTTTTTTTTTTGGGAAAGCTTGTGCTTGCAGACATCTGCCTTGGTGATCTCACTCATTAGAAGGGAACAGAAGATCAGTCCGTGACCAACCCCGCCGGCCCCTCCAGTGGGCCGTGAAAGGACGAGGACAAGGATAGCACAGACGTCGGCCACTGTGCACACAAGCCAAAGCCTTTTAACATTCTGAAGCGAAGCAGTGAGTGCTGCTTCACTGCCTTAAATGACAGCCTTTCTGGATTTGTAGTCTCATAACCCTTAGTATGCAACAAATGCACATGCATATTCATACACAAACATGGTCACTTAAAAGGAGTCTTATCACAGACTTTTCATTATGATCCACGCTGAAATGTGTAGAAATTTGGGGAAGAAACAGTTTTCATTCAGAAATTGATAGTAAATTTTACTTAACACACTCAATATATATACTAAAGGCTATATACATATACAAATATACACATTTATATAAATACATTTTTACCAGCTAAAAACAGTCATTTTCAGGACTTCAGGTAGGTCAGACAGTTACTGAACCTCAGAACCAGTCATTTTTGCAGCTAGGTTTCAATAAATGCTCTTTTTGGACACAAGAGGAAGTTTTGAATTCTGAAACTTACAGTACATACATCAAACACTTTTACACTTTTATCTGAAAAGATCAAAGAAAATGAGATTCCTCATGATATGACCCCTTTAAAAATTTATGAATGTCACTGCATTAGATGCAAAACATCAAAACAAGAAAAAAAGCAAAACATTTCACAAAAAAAAAAAAAAAAAAAAAGATGCTTTAAATATACTGCTGAAAATAAAGACAAAAAGTATTGTGACACTTTCAGGTTGTAAAACATTAGACAAAGAACATCCATATTTAATGTGATGAACTTTTAGAAAAAAAAAAATAATACAAACAAAAACAAAACAAAAACAAAACAAAAAGGTTACACTTTATTTTGATAGTCCACTTTAGACATTCTACTAACTGTAAGTAACTTTGCAACTACATGTCAACTATTTCTTATTAATCTGCAACTACATGTCTACTAATTCTCAGAGCAGACTGTTAGGTTAGGTTTAGGGTTAGTAGAATAAGTTGACATATAGTTGCAAAGTTTAGAAGAGTGTTAGAAGATATAAAGCAGACAGTCTACTAATACTCTAATGACAAGTTTACATGCAGTTGCAAAGTTACTTACTGTTAGTAGAATGTCTAAATTGGACTATCAAAATAAAGTGTTACCAACAAAAAACCCAAAAACAAATCAAAAAACAAACAAACAAACAAACAAAAAAAAAACAAAAAAAAAACAAAACAAAACAAAACAAACAAACAAAAAAAAAAAAACATAAAAATTGAGATACCACTGCAAAAACAAGGAATAAAATGTATTGTGATTTTCATAGCCTTTTTTTTTTTTTTTGGTTTTAGAGGACACCACAAAGTCTAATTTAGAAAACTTTTGAAAAGTGTTGTGACGAAAAATTAGTAGTTTAAAAATGAATCCTAACCCAGACTCATTGGAAATACGTGCCTAAGTTGATAAATCCAAAATGGATAAAGAACTGAGACACAAAAAAAACTCAGTCCTCTTTCTGAATAGATTATATAACAACTTTTTGTGGTCTTTTGAGAAGAACAGTTGAAAGTATGCTTTTAATGGCTTTTAATCATTCATTGTCGATTCTGAGACTTTACAGAACTGTTGGAGAAAAAAGAAAGCAACTTCCTTTATTCCTCA